>NW_022437005.1:1049790-1054852 GCF_009761245.1 Sapajus apella
AAAAAAAAAAAAAAAAAAGACAACATTTATGTGGCCAACAAATGTGAAAAAAAAAGCTCAGCATCACTGATCATCAGAGAAATGCAAATCAAAACCACAATGAGACACCATCTCACGCCAGTCAGAATGGCGATTATTAAAAAGTCAGGAAACAATAGATGCTGGCGAGGCTGTGGAGAAATAGGAACACTTTTACTCTGTTGGTGGGAGTATAAATTAGTTCAATCATTGTTGAAGACAGTATGGTGATTCCTCAAGGATCTGGAACCAGAAATACCATTTGACCCAGCAATCCCATTATTGGGTATACGCGCAAAGGAATATAAATCATTTTGCTATAAAGACACATGCACATGATATGTTTATTGCAGCACTATTTACAATAGCAAAGATATGGAACCGACCCAAATGACCATCAATGATAGACTGGATAAAGAAAATGTGGCATATGTACACTATGGAATACTATGTAGCCCCCAAAAAAGGAATGAGATCATGTTCTTTGCAGGGACATGGATGAATCTGGAAGTCATCATCCTCAACAAACTAACACAAAAACAGAAAACCAAACATCACATGTTCACACTCATAGTCAGTTGAACAATAGAACACATGGACACAGAGAAGGGAACAACACACACTAGGACCTATTTTCAGTGGGAGGTGAGGGAAGGGAACTTAGAGGACAGGTCAATAGGTGCCACAAACTACCACGGCACACGTATACCTATGTAACAAGCCTGTACATTCTGTATATGTATCTTTTTTTTTTTAGCAGAAAAAAAGACAGTATTTTTATTTTTATAATGTAAATGTGTGATAATTTGTTTAAATCTGATACTGTATTAACTTAAGCATTGAGACAAAAATTGGAAGCATGGGTAAGAGAAAACTCTAATAATAATGTTGTCAGGAGTGAGTAGTCTTTGTGTATAGATGAGGAGGTAGAAAGTGATCTTGTCATATGATTTTAAAGTTTGAAAGGAAGTGAAGGATAATCCAGCCCAAATGCTTCATGTCACAGATGGGGAAACTGAGCCCTAGAAAGAGGAAGAAATGTACTCAAGGAAGTGCAGGCTCTATGTGGCAGAACCATGAGTAGAAGCCTATTTCCTGTTATTCACTTTTTTTCCTTTTCTTGATTTAGGTTGCTTTGTTACTGGTACTTAATAGTTCAGTAGAAACTTGACATGTACTTCATGATATTAAATTGATATTGTAGGTTAGACTTTCAAGGGGTTCTAGGACTCCTTGTATTTTCTGTAGTATTGAAACAATATGGTTTCTATTAAAATATTCAGTGAATCTTCTATCTTTTGAAGTATTTTGTTATATGAAATGTGTATAGTAACCAAAACCTCTGATTATAATATTATGCTTTGGTGTGATTGAATTTCTGAGCAGTTTTGTATAGTATTGTTGAATATTTTTCGTTTGTTGGTTTGAGAAAGGAAACAGTTCTATAGATGAGTTATTTTTTCCCTAGTAACCTCTGACTTCTTTTCTATTGATCTCCTTTGTACTTGAAATGATAAAACCAAAAGAAGCATTGTTATGTCTTTTAACAAAATACTAATCTTTATTCGTATGAAAACATCTTGGTTGTTAAATTGCTTTATTAATTTTATGCCTAACTCCTTTATATTGAAAGTCTGTAATTGTTTGGTGTAAGAGTTACCCCAGTTACTGCTTGTTTTAGTGTTGATTTTCCTTTTAATTTAGAGACATAAATGAATCATTTTTCTCCTTTAATTTCTTCCTGCTGTATAAAAAACATCAAAACTTTTTAAGGCTATCAATAATATTACATAGGTCTTCTTGGGATAATATAGCCCGATATTGTTGATGAAGGTTGTTAACATGCTAGTCTTGCCTAGTTTCAGACATTGTTTGGTAAAAGAACAAAACTATATCATGCTTGCAACTATTCCAATGCATATGGAATCCAGGAAGCTTGGATTTGAATCGTCTTTTACTTACTGTCTTTGGCAAGTCACTTAACTCCTTTCAAAATTTCTGTTTCCTCATCTTTTAAGTATAGACAGTTAGAGTTTTAGAGTCATTGTAAGGACTAAGTGAAATAAAGCATGCATCCCTGGCGCATTGTTAATGCTCATAAATAGCGGCTGTAAAAATACGGCACCTGGGGTAAACTATAGAACAGTGTATTTATTCTGAAACGTTATTCCTGTTAGCTATTATTTAATTCACCCAGGTTACTTTCCTCATCAGTTAATCTGTAACCCTTTTCTCCTTATATATAAAAGACCTGGGATTATTTCATTGAGGGAGGTCAATAAGAAGATTCCCAAAGAGGATCCAATTAAGGGGTATCTATTTTCCTCATGATAAGATCAGTAGTTCCTTCTCAAGGGGGTGTCAGAACAAATATTTGAAAATTACCTTCTGGCAAACTCTTTGCTTCTGGGAATAGTATGTATTTGGATAGGAGACAATAAATAGATGGGCAGTATCTTGTGCAGAAGTTCTGAACAACTATAGAATGCTTCCATCTGTTCACTTTTCAGTTTTGTCACCTTGACTTTCCCATCTTAGACTCCTGAGGCTCTCTTAGCTACATTTTAGTTGGTGACTTGATATACCTTTTTTTCCCTTCAGGATGTCAGGATTGTAGAAGCCTGAGTGTTACATGAAGTAAATGTACCAATGTATTCTGTTTTAGTTTGCTGTAGCTGCCATAACAAAATACAACAGATGGGGTGAATTAAAAACAAAACTTTGTTTTCTCACAGTCTGAAGGGTGGCAGTCCAAGATCAGATCAGCAGGTTTAGTTTCTCCTGAGGTCTTTCTCTTTGGCTTGCAGATGGCTGCCCTCTTGCTGTGGCATCACATGTCCTTTTCTCTGTGCGTGCCCTTCCCTGGTGTCTCTGTATGTTCTCATCTCTACTTTTTTTAAGGACACCAGTCAAACTGAATCAGGGCCCACCCTAACAGCCTCATTTTTACTTAATTACATCTTTTTTTTTGGGAACTATCTCATGCAGAAGTTCTGAACAACTATAGAATGCTTCCATCTGTTCACTTTTCAGTTTTGTCACCTTGACTTTCCCATCTTAGACTCCTGAGGCTGTTAGATGCACCACCACCCTCCTTATCCACACAGTGTCTGTGTCTATCTGGCTCATAAAACTCCTTTCCAGTGTGTGAGAAATACATCTGTTATTTGTTTTAGAGACCATGGCGTCTTCTTCAGCATTGTAGTTTAACTCAGGCCTGGCACCAAACTAGCGTTTTTTGATGAGATTGTCATCAGGGAAGAGAATGAGGCTAGTTCTGTAGTATGGTACCACAAAGAAATTAGCCTGTTTCATGAACAAAGGTAGGGACTGGGATACATAATTTTTAGTACTTGAAGCATAGCCATGAGTGTAATCTGATTATCAGAAAGTATTCAATTCCTAACCTATGGGCCTTATTTTAAACAAACATAGTCTGAATGTCACAAAACTTTAAATGATTAATACAAATAAAGTCATTTTATCATTGATTATCTGAAGTTCCTGTTTTTGTCCCTGATAAATCATTTGAGACCTTTAGTTATCTCTTCAGTGTCTCTCTCTGTGTATTTCTGGACATATCAACAAACTATTTCTCAGCTGCTATGTGGCATTGGCCATAATCTTTCTCTCCTACCCAAACTCTCCTTGTTGAAGGAGCCTCGTCGTCATCAGCACTGCAGCATCCGTGGTAAAGATGTAGGGAAGACAACTAAGAGCCTAGTTCCATACTTCACCTGGTCACCTAGGCTCTTTGAAGAAATATTCCAGTGTGGGGTATCGTTAGTCTCCCGTGGACAAGAAAATATCAAGTTCTGCTTCCATAGATACCAGTCTCCCTAAAGCAACCTTCTAAAATAGTGGGCTTTAAAAAATCAAATCTCAAATCTGAATATAGAGGTAATCAACATTGTTCCAAAATGGTAACATTTCTGGCCCTTGATTGCAGTGTAAAGGCTGGTGAATGTCAGTGGTTTCTGGCAGGTTTAATGCTTAGGCAAGGGAAGAAAGGGTGGAATCAAGAAAGAATAGGAAATACTGAAGAGAGTAAAAGTGGGGAAATATAAATATGTCTGTGATCAGAAGTGGTAAAATTCCCCCGAAATTTATTAGAGATGCAACTTAGTAGTTGCCTGAAGATGCTTACCTTTCCCTAGTGGTATTTAAAATCTCTGTCTGCTGCCAGTAGCGTTTTAGTTCTTTGTTTATTTCTTTCATGTATGATTAATTTTTGAAAATAATTCGACATTTACGGTAGTACCAATGGTAATTTTTTCCATTTTTAAAATCTGGAACCATGTTTTCTTTGCTCCAAAAAGCAAATGGCAGCCTTCAAAGGATTATTCATTTCTACTGTTTGTGTAAATTGAGTATAAGCTGCATCCGGTTACTATTGCATGCATAAAATTCTTTTTGAGGAAATGTGACCAATATATAACATTTTATTGAATGTTTCTTGAAATTGGTGTCAATCTGTTTTCTATTTTTTTTCTTTTTGGATGCCTAATTGAATTGAAACTTCATTATTTCATCTCATGGCGTAGGCCACCTTTAGAGGGACTATACCATGTGAGCTCTTACTTACCCATTAAGACCAGATATCCACTAGGGACTTAATGGGCTAATGTGCTCCTCTTTCATCTCCTGTGTCCTAAATTTAGCATTGGCTAAATTGACTAATTAAAATAACCCTAGCCTTATCTGTCTTCCTACTGGATATTACTTTATTTAAAAATTTCATCACAGGCCGGGCGCGGCGGCTCAAGCCTGTAATCCCAGCACTTTGGGAGGCCGAGGCGGGTGGATCACGAGGTCAAGAGATCGAGACCATCCTGCTCAACATTGTGAAACCCCGTCTCTACTAAAAATACAAAAACATTAGCTGGACATGGTGGCACGTGCCTGTAATCCCAGCTACTGAGGAGGTTGAGGCAGGAGAATTGCCTGAACCCAGGAGGCGGAGGTTGCGGTGAGCCGAGATCGCGCCATTGCACTCCAGCCTAGGTAACAAGAGTGAAACTCCGTCTCAAAAAAAAAAAAAAAA
>NW_022437005.1:1054952-1089774 GCF_009761245.1 Sapajus apella
CAAAAAAAAAAAAAAAAAAAAAAAAAAAAATTTCATCACAGAGCTTGGTACAGTTGTTAGGCACTTCTTACATGATTCTTTACATGATTTCACAAGAACTTTCACATGAATGTCCACAGCAGCCCAAAGTGGAAAAACCCAAATGTTCATCTGTTGATGAATGGATAAACAAAATGTCAGATGCATGTAGAGTGTTATAGCCTAACCAATATTAATGAGATACCAGGATGGCTATGATAAAAATAAAGGAGGTGGTGAGAGTGGAATAAAAAGGGCTGGAGAGGATGTTGAGAAATTGAAACACTCAAACATGGCTGGTAGGAATGTAAAACGGTGGAGCCACTCTTGTAGAAAACATTTTGGGGATTCCTCAAAAAGTTAAACATATACTTAACTATGGAATGACCCAACCATTCCACTCCTAGCAATAATGCCCAAGAGAATTAAAAACATGTATTTTCACATTAATATCCATAGTAGCATTTCTTGTCATAGCCCAAAAGTGGAAACAACCCAAATGTTCATCTGCTGATGAACAAAATGTGGATAAGAATGTGGTTTATGCATACAATGAAATATTATTGAGCTATATAAGGGAATAAAATATTAAGATATGCTACAATGTGGATGAATCTCAAAAACATTGTTGTGAGTGAAAGAAGCCAGACACAAAAGGTTACATATTGTAGGCTTTCATTTATATGGCTATCCAGCATAGATAATGGAGGCAGAAAGCACATTCGTAGTAGCCAGGGGATGACAGAAGGAGGGGATAGGGAGTGACTGTTTAATGAATATTAGATTTTCTTTTGGGGTGATGAAACGTCTTGACACTAGATAGAGGTGGTGGTTGCACAACATTTTGAATGTTCTAAATACAACTAAATTTCACTTATACTTTCAATAGGTTAGCTTTATGTTATGTAAATTTTACCTCAATAAAAAATAAGTAAACTCACAGAATTTAGTGTCAGATTCCAAAATCTTGACAGCCATTTGCTCCCTTCAGTTTTTTTTGGATTAATCTTGTATAATTTCAGTCTTAGGCTACCTTTGTTGGGGTAAGATCATTTTTATAATTCATAATCTTTTTTCCAAAACAAAAAATGTTCAGTAAAGATAAGCAAAACAAAGAAAAATTAGAATCACCATAATTGTACCACTTAGAGTAATTCTTAACATTTTTGTATGTGCATTTCCTGTGATTTTTCCAGTGTGTAATACATGTACTCACACTATACCTGCATGTACATATTTATGAAATAGGATCATTTTGCATATAGTGTTTATAACATACTTTTATCATTTAATGATGCATTAGAAAACAATTTGGCCTATTTTCTATAGTTTCACAAGTATACAGCATAACTCTTTTTAAATACATCTTTTAAAAAACTAACAGGAAAATAGGGTAAAAATCATGTTTCATTTGTCTTTGAATCCCTGGAGTTGTTCAAAAGAAAGAACCACTTTATTGGATTGGGTTGAACTGGATTGGATTACATTGAATTAAACTAGTATACCTTCTAGAAACCAATGAAACTTCTGACATATTCAGCATCCTGTTTTATTATCATACTCTCTTAGCTACATTTTAGTTGGTGACTTGATATACCTTTTTTTCCCTTTAGGATGTCAGGATTGTAGAAGCCTGAGTGTTACATGAAGTAAATGTACCAATGTATTCTGTTTTAGTTTGCTGTAGCTGCCATAACAAAATACAACAGATGGAGTGAATTAAAAACAAAACTTTATTTTCTCACAGTCTGAAGGGTGGCAGTCCAAGATCAGATCAGCAGGTTTAGTTTCTCCTGAGGTCTTTCTCTTTGGCTTGCAGATGGCTGCCCTCTTGCTGTGGCATCACATGTCCTTTTCTCTGTGCGTGCCCTTCCCTGGTGTCTCTGTATGTTCTCATCTCTACTTTTTTTAAGGACACCAGTCAAACTGAATCAGGGCCCACCCTAACAGCCTCATTTTTACTTAATTACATCTTTAAAGGCTCTATCAAAATATAAACACATTCTAAGGTAATGGGGGTTAGAGGTTGAACTTATGAATTTTGGGGGTACCTGTAGGCATACCTCATTTATTGTGCTTTGCTTTATTGTGTTCTATAGTGTGTGTGTGTGTGTGTGTGTGTGTGTGTGTGTGAATTTTTTAAAAACAAATTGAAAGTTTGTGGTGACTGTGCTGAGCAGATCTGTTGGCACTGTTTTTTTCTAACAGCATGGCACTTTGTATCTCTGTGTCAAATTTTGGTAATTGTAATATTTAGAAGTTTTCATTAAAAAGTTTTAAAATTTTTAATTGTTATGGGCACATATTGTGTGTATATTTCTTTTTCATTATTATTATATCTGTTATGGTGACCTGCGACAAGTGGTCTTTGATGTTACCATTGTATCTGTTTTGGAGTGCCACCAACTGCACACATAGAAGACAGTGAATTTTATCTATAAATGTGTGTATTCTGACTGCTCCATCAACTGACTGATCCCCCATCTCTCTTCCTTTTCTTGGGCCTGCTTATTCTCTGAGACACAACAGTATTGAAATTAGGCCAATTAATAACCCTGCAGTGGTCTCTAAGTGTTCAAGTGAAAGGAAGAGTCACATATCTCTCACTTTCAATCAAAAGCTAGAAATGATTAAACATAGTGAGGAAAACATGTCAAAAGGCGAGAGGCTGAAAATGAGGCCTCTTGTGCCAGTTGGCAGAGTTGTGAATGCAAATGAAAAGTTCCTGGAGGAAATTAAAAGTGCTACTCCAGTGAACACATGAATAATAAGGAAGTGAAACAGCTTTGTTGCTGATATAGAGAAAGTTCTATTGGTCTGAATAGATGATCAAATCAGCCACAATATTCCCTTATGCCATAGCCTAATTGTAAGGCCCTAACTTTCTTAATACTGTGAAGGCCAAGAGAAGTAAGAAAACTTCATAAGAAAAGTTTGGGCCATAGTGTGCAGGTGGCTGTCCCTACCTGCTTCTTGCTGAGCCTGCCTCAGAACCCCTGTCCACTGCTTCATGATTTTCTGCTGTCTGTTGGCAAAAATGGCAAATAATGATGCTGTTCTGAAGAGGCTAGAGCAGAAGGGTGCAGAGGTGGATCAAATCATTGAATATCTTAAGCAGCAAGTTGCTCTACTTAAGGAGAAAGTCATTTTGCAGGCAACTTTGAGGGAAGAGAAGAATCTTTGAATAGAAAATGCCAAACTGAAGGAAGACATTGAATTGAAACAAGAGCTAATTCAGGCAGAAATTCAAAACAGAATGAAGCAAATACCATTTCCATCTGGTACTCCACTGCATGCTAATTATATGGTTTCTGAAAATGTGATACAATCTACACCAATAACAACCATATCTTCTGGTATCAAAGAAGAGATAAAATGATGTGCAGGAGAAGAAAAGAAAGCAAAGGAGATAATTGAAAGGAGAGAAGGAGAAGAAACAACAATCAATAGCAGGAAGCACCAGCTCTAAGCCATATAGATCTTTGAACTGGTGGCATCATAACTGTCAGAAAACACCCTGATGCAGATTCTTTGTATGTAGAAGACATAGTGGCTGGGGAAATAGTCTCATCAAGAATAGTTGTCAGTGGTCTGGAGAATCATGTTCTTGAACAGATGCAAAATCAGATAGTGATTTTACTTTGTAACCTAAAACATGCAAAGATGAGGGGAGTATTATCTCAAGCAGTGGTCATGTGTGCTTGTTCACCAGAGAAAATTGAAATTTTCGCCCCTCCTAATGGAGACAGGATTACTTTTGATGCTTTCCCTGGAGAGCCCAACAAGGAACTGAATCCTAAGAAGATTTGGGAGCAGATCCCATCCCATCTTTATACTATGATGAGTGTGTGGCTACATACAAAGGAGCTTCCTTTAAGTTGAAAGGGAAGGAAGTTTGTAGGGTTCAAACCATGAACAACAGTGGAATAAAATAAAACAAAATACTTTCATTATTGAAATACATTGGCAGAAGCCTTATAAAAAGGAATATATTTGCCACTTGTACCAAAAAAAAAAAAAAAAAAGGAAAGTTTGAGGTTACTAGATTATGAGGTTTAAGAAAAGAAGCTATGTCCGTAACACAAAAGTGCAAGGTGAAGCTGCAAGTGCTGATGTAGAAGCTGAAGTAAGTTATCCAGAAGACTTAGCTAAGATAATTGAGGAAGGTGTCTACAATAAACAACAGATTTTCAGTGTACATGAAATAGCCTTCTACTAGAAGATGATATCATTTAAGACTTTCATAGCTAGAGAGAAGTCAGTGCTTGGCTCAAAGTGTCAAAGGACAGGGTGACACTCATGGTAGGGGCTAATGCAGCTGGTGACTTTAAGTTGAAGCCAGTAGTCATTCACCATTTACAAAATCCTAGGGCCCTTAATATTGCTGCTGAATCTACTTTGCCTGTGTTCTATGAGGAGAATCACAAAGCCTGGATGACAGCATATCAGTTTGTGGCATGGCTTACTGAATACTTTAAGCCCACTCTTGAGATCTACTGGTCAGAGAAAAAGATTCCTTTCAAAATATTACTCCTCATTGACAATGCACCTAGTTAACCAGCAGTTCTGATGGAGATGTACAAACAGCAGTCATGTTAATACAACATCTATTCTGCAGCCCATGCACCAAGAAGAAATTTCAACTTTTAAGTTTTATTATCTAAGAAAGTATTTTATAAGGCTATAACTGCCATAGATAGTGATTCCTTTGATGAATCTGGACAAAGCAATTGAAAAGCTTCTAGAGAAAGGAGTCACCATGCTAGATGCCATTAATAATATTTGTAATTCATCGAAGGAGGTCACAATATTAACATGAACAGAAATTTGGAGTAAGTTAATTCCAACCCTCGTGGTTAACCTTGAGGTCCATCCAAGTTCAAGACTTCTGTGGAGGAAGTCATAGTAGATATCATGGAAATAGCAACAGTATGAGAATTAGAAGTGTAAGTCTGAAGATGGACAGAATTATTTCAATCTTGCGATAAAACTTGAACAGATAAGAAGTTGCTTCTTATGGATGAGTAAAGAAAGTAGTTTCTTGAGATAGAATCTAGTCCTGGTGAGGATGCTGTGAATATTCTTGAAATGACAACACAGGATTTGGAATATTACATAAACTTAGTTGACAAAGCAGAGCAGGGTTTGAGAGGATTGACTGCAAATTTGAAATGAGTTCTACTCTGAGTAAAATACTATTAAATAGCATGGCATATTATAGAGAAATCTTTCATGAAAAGAGGTAAATTGATGTTTTAAATTTTCATTGTCTTACTTAAGAGATTACCATAGCAAACTCAGGCTTCAGCAACCACTGCTGTGATTGGCAGCAGCCACCGATATCAAGCCAAGACCCTCCACCAGCAAAAAAATTATGACTTGCGGAGGACTCGGATGATTGTTAGTATGTTTTGGCAATAAAGTATTTTTAAAATTAAGGTATGTGCATTGTGTTTTTAGACATAACATCATTACACACTTAATAGACTACAGTTTAGTGTAAACATAATTTTATATGCACTGGGAAACCAAAAAATTTGCATGACTTGCTTTATTGCAATATTCGTTTTATAAAAGTGGTCTGGAACCGAACCTGCAGTATTTTTGAGGTATGCCTGTAATTCTGTGTCCATAAAATATATCAAACTGAGAAAGACAATGTCATTGTGTCTATAAGAGTTTTACCATGGGGACACAGTTAAAGCGAGTCACCCATTTTCTTACATTTTTATAAATGGTGCTAAGTAGCAGAGGAGAAAATTGATTAAAAATATGTGTGGCAAGAATACTAGGAAGAATGTTTGACATTTTTTGTTCTTAAACCAGGAAAACATCTGCTGTCAGCATAGGAAAATTTATTATAGCAGCATATTCCCATTATTTGAATGGACTGAAGTGAAATAGCACTATATTAGCAGTTCTTAATTAACCCATAAGCAGGGCTTGTTAATCAGTATTTTTGGGAGCAGAAGGCTTCACATTCAGGTTTTTTTGGTGTGAAATAGAAGATACTCCTTTCAAATAAGAACAAATTGGGATAAATTTGCCATTTTTTAAAAATAAATTATGAACATTTTAGATTAGTAGAATCATCCTAATGATGAATTTTATTTCAAGGACAGATTTTGTTTAAATTTTATCTTCAAGATCTGTGAATATAGAAACTTTGAAATAATTGTGGGTTTTTTTCTTTGTTTGTTTGTTTGTTTTAAGACAGGGTCTTGCTCTGTTGTCCAAACTGGGGTTAAGTGACTCAATCATAGCTCACTGCAGCCTTAAAGTTTTGGGTTCAAGTGTTCTTCCTGCCTCTGCCTCCTGCCTCCTGAATAGCTGGGACTACAGGCGTGTACCACCACCCCTGGCTAATTTAAATTTTTTTTTTTTAGTAGAGACAGGTTGCCTGGGCTATGTTTCCCAGTTTATGGCAGTTTTTTAAAGTGTTTTCATATTGGATAATGACTTCTTTAAAATGTATACTATTTACTTGAGTAGGGGATAAAGAGTTGTTTTCTGAAGTTTTGCTTGAGAAAACAACTGTTTTGCATTTAAAATCTAAGTGGAAACATTTCAAATGAAATATTTTTTCATTTCTCTTATTTAAAACAAACATAGTTTATAGCCTTTATATATTAACAGTCAATCAAGTGGCAGAACCATCTACATTTATCCAAAGTAAGCTAGATTAGTTTGTATTTTCATGTAAGTCAAATAGGCATTTGCTTATGAGACATCATTTAAATGCAGCTTTGCAAGATGTGATACAATTGTCTGCAACATTTCTTTCTCTCAAGCTAATTTGGATGAAATAACACCAGAAGATGTCAATTTAAATGTTCCACTTGAAATCCAGTTAGTTTTTGATTATTCACACTAATGGAAGGAGAGAGCACAGGCATGCAGACTCCCAAGAGACCTTTAATCCAAAAATTACTTTTTAGTATTTGAAGATATTTGGGTACTACATTTGGATAATGGTGTGCTTCATGTCCTTTGACTTTTTAAATTGAAAAAAAATTTTTAGAGACAGGATCTCACTCTGCCACCCAGGCTGGAATATAATGGCACCATATAGCTCACTGCAGCCTCGAACTCTAGGGCTTAAGAGATTCTCCCACCTCAGTCTCCAGAGTAGCTCGGACTACAGGTGTGTGCCACCATGCCTGGTTAATTAAAAAGTTTTGTTTTGTTGAGACAGGGTCCTGCTCTGTTGTCTAGGTTGGTCTTGAACTACTGGGCTCCAGCGAGCTTCCTGCCTTGGCCTCCCAAAGCCCTGGGAATACAGGCATGAGCCACCATGCCTTGCCCCTTTGACCTTATTGACACCCTTTGAATTTTAAGTAAGTACTGAAATATATTTAGCTGCAATATATATAAGAGACTTTATATTTCTTTCTTAAGATCTTTGGATTTCCTTAAGAGACAGAACACTTTACAAGCCCCTTTGTTTTTCAGATACACATATAAACAACACCACATTTGAAAGATAAATTCCAACTCATGGTTAATGTTCTTTGCAGAGAATAACAAAATACATATTAATTACTTAGGATTCTATTTATATTTTACTTTCATAGTTAGACATTTGTTTCTTTTTTCTTTTTTTTTTTTAGAGACATAGTTTTACTCTGGCACCCAGGCTCGAGTGCAGTGGCTCAATCATAGCTCACTTCAGCCTTGAATCCCCAGGCTCAAGCAATCCTCTTTGCTCAGCCTCCTGAGTAGCTGGGACTACAAACACATGCTGCTGTGCCTGGCTAATTATTTTTACTTTTATTTGTAGAGTTGGGGTCTTGCTTTGTTGCCCAGGCTGGTCTCCAACTCCTGGCTTCAAGTGATCCTCCTGCCTGGGTTTCCCAAAGTGTTGGGATTACAGGCATGAGCCACTGTACCTGGCTAGATATTTGTTTTATTTAATTAAAATGACTATGTTAGTCAGGGTTCTCCAGAGAAACAATGTGTGTGTGTGTGTGTGTGTGTGTGTAATTCATTATTTGGAATTGGCTCACATGCTCACGTGATTATGGAGGCTGAATAGTTACAAGATCTGCAGTTGGCAAGCTGAGGAGGGTTGTTAGCCTTTTTGTTTTATTCAAAACATCAGTTGATTGGATGAGGCCCACCTCATTACCCTGAATAATGTTTGTCCATATGTCTGGGCACCTTGTGGCCCAGTCAAGTTGATACATAAAATTAACTATCACAATAATCTTAGTTGTATATTTTGCATTTCTCATTAGGAACCTAAGCCATCACAACCTTTGATATTGATTTCAACCACAGTATAGTTAGTGAGTTATCAATGATGACAAATCATGATCATTTCCAATATGAATATTAAGTTACCTCTGATTATTTATGAATGTTATTTTCCCCACATTATTCTAGGCAGTGGGGATATAGAGGAACTAGGTAAAGGTGCTCACCTCCTGTAAGTTATATTCCAGTGGGCATGACAGATAATACTCAATAAGCAAATAAATGTATATTAAAATGTCAGGTAGTGATAAGTATCATTAAAGAAAATGAAACATGGTAAAGGGGTACCATTTTAGATAGATTGGTTAGGAAAAGTCCTGAATAGGTGACATTTGTACAGAAGTATGAATGAAGTGATGGAACAACTTACGTATACCTTGATAAGCACTTATCTAATTAAAGTTTGGCATGATTTAAGGTCTTTCTTGTATATCTAAATATTTTGCATATTGTTGTGCCACTCAGATATCTCTTCTATGAAAGCTTATTGCCCCAACTTCTAGGAATACAATGGGCAAGCCTCCCCACAGCTGTCAGTTGTTTTAAAAGCATTGGTTTTTCTTCACTACCTATAGGAGCCTAATATATTGTTTTATTTAACTAGAGTCTCGTCAGCATTAACCTCTTTTGTTTATAAAGAGAATGATACAAATTCATATCAAGGAATAGGGATTTTCAAATTATCTTCATGCTGAAAAAGGAGAGAAATCACTTTGTAATTTAAGACCATGAACCTATTTCCATTAAATATTTTAGAAATGCAAAATTCTTGGTATGGCAACAAAGTTGAACAATTTAATATGGGGGATTTTTAAAAGCAACTATGATTAATTATTTCAGAGTTTTATATAACTTTTGAAAAATTAGTATATATTATAAATTCCCATTTACTGTGTAATTGGTAATATTTGTACATGGTCTTCATTCTTCCTATATCAAGAAAGATATGGATTAGATTTGTAATTTACATGATCTATCAGCATCATCATAAATTCTTCTCAAACCTGATACCAAAGATATTTTAAGAAACCTCCATACCAATATCTGTCATGGACATAGATATACACTTTTTAAATAAAATTTTAGTATATGAAATACAGAAATATATAAAAGTGATAATAAATCATGATCTAGTAGAGAATATCCCAGGAATTTAAGATTGATTAAACATTGAAAATTAGTGTAATTAACCATATTATCAGGCTTAAAATTAAAAACCAACCAGGTGCTATGTCACAGTGCTTTGTGAGGTTCAGGTAGGAGAATCACTTGAAGCCAGGAATTCAAGACCAGCCTGGGCAACACAGGGAGACCCTGTCTCTACAATTTTTTTTTTTTTAAATAAATTAGCTGGGCATGGTGGAACATGCACCTGTAGTCTTAGCTACTGGAGAGGTTGAGGTGGGAGGACCACTTCAGCCCAGGAGCTCAAGGCTGCAATGAGCTCTGATGGCACCACTACACTCCAGCTTGGGTGACAGAGCAAGACTCTGTCTCTAAAAAAAGAAAAACCATATATTCCTTTCAATAAATACAGGAAAAGTGGTTGACAAAATTCACTATCTGCTCATGATAAAAACTCAGAAATCTAGTATTAGAAGTGAGCTTAAGATTCTCTTTTATTGATGTGAATTTGTGTCATTCTCTTTATAAATGCAAATTAGAAGGGAACTTCCTTCTAATACTAGGGATATCTCTGAAAAACTTTCAGCTAACATTGTACTTGATGAAAGACTGAAAGTTTTCCCCCTTAGATTGGAAACTATGTAAGAATGCCCATGCTCACCATTTCAATTCAACATTATGCTCGTTCTAGCCAATATAATAAAGGGAGAAAAAAAAAATAAAAGGCAGAGTGGAAAGACATAAGTGAAATAGTCTTTATCTACAGATGACATGATCATCTATATAGAAAATTCTAAGGATTATACAAAAATGCTGCTAGAACAAATAAGCTTAGCAAGGTCTCAGGATACAAGATTAATTTACAAAAGTCAAGCCTATTTCTATATACTAGCAGCAGACACTCTGAAATTTCAATTTCCAAGTGTTATTTTATGCAAAAATAAACTCAAAACGCATCATAGACTTAAATATAAGCACAAAAATTGTAAATGCTTTAGAATAATTCATAGGAGAATAAAAAGCTGGAGTTGGCCAGGCATGGTGGCTCACACTTGTAATCCCAGCACTTTGGGAAGCCAAGGCAGACCTAGATGTAAATTCCAGACTTGCACTTAAATCGCATTTTTGCTACATATTTTCTATGCAATCTGTGGTAAATTATTTAGTTTTTCTTAGCCTCACTTTCTTACCTACAAAATGGAGTTAATATCTGCTAGGAAGTGTTAATGTAAGGCAGTGGTTCTCCCGTTATGGTTCCTGGACTAGTAGCATTAGCACCACCTTGAAATTTGTTAGAAATGGAATTCAGACCTACTGCTTCAAAAACTCACGGTGGGCTCAAGTAAATTGTGTTTTGCCTTTCAGGTGATTCTGATGCTCAAGTTTTAGAACCATCAATGTAAGGATTATATGTCTTATATGCTGAGTTTCACAGTGCTTGCTATGTACTAGGCATGTAATTAATTTTAAAAACAAATGTCTACCCCAGCATACCTTCTATTGTCTTCCTTTACACTATTTCTTCCAGAAATGCTGTCCCCATTTTTCTAAACCTTAGCATTCTCTCAGGACCCAACTCAAATTCTGTCTGCCCCTAGAATTCATTCCAAATCATAATAATTCTCTACTCCCAAAACATAGCGCTTGATAGCTAGACCTTTTGGTGCTCACTGGTAACCAGTAGCTAGCCACATAGGGCTATTGAGCATTTGAAACATATCTAGTCTGAATTGAGATGTGCTTTAAGTATAACATACACACTGGATTTCAAAGGCTTAGCACAAAAATAGAATATATAGCTGACTCTAAAGCAATGCAAGAGTTAGGGGCACAGACCTTCTACACTGTTGAAAATGTGTGTATAACTTTTTGCTTTTTGAAAATTTAACTACTAATAGCCTACTGTTGACTTCCAGCTGTATGGATAATATAAACAGTCGATTAACATGTAATTTATAGGCTATATGTATTACATATTTTATTCTTACAATACAGCAAGCTAAAGAAAATAAAATGTTATTAAGAAAGTCATGAGGACTTAAAAGGAAATATATTTACTGTTCATTAAATGGAAGTGCAGCACCGTAAAGTTCTTCATCCAGTGAGTTTTAGCATTTAGCATTTCTTGTAAGGCAAGCCTAGAGGTGATTAACTAATATTTGACAAAGGCGCCATGAATACACAATGGAAAAAGGATAATTTTTTTCAAAAAAGATGTTGTGAAAACTTTATATCCACCATGAAAATAAGTGAAATCATATTCTTATCCTACATCATATGTAACAATCAAGTCAAAATGAGTTAAATATTTGAGCATATGACCTGAAAATGCCTAGAAGATAACATAGGGAAAAATCTCCATGACATTGGTTTTGGCAGTGATTTTTAGGATATGACACCAAAAGCACAGACAATAAAAGTAAAAACAAGTGGAACTACACTAAACTAGCAGGTTTCTGCTAAGCAAGGAAATAGCGAAATGAAAAGGCAACCTATAGAATTGGAGAAAATATTTAAAAATTATGTATCTAATAAGGAATATAAAAAATAAGAAACTGGCTGGGTGCAGTGGCTCACCCTGTAATCCCAGCACTTTGGGAAGCAGAGGCGGGCGGATCACTTGAGGTTGGGAGTTTGAGACCAGCCTGACCAATATGGAGAAACCCCGTTTCTACTAACAATACAAAATTAGCTGGGCATGGTGGTGCATGTCTGTAATCCCTGCTACTTGAGAGGCTGAGGCAGGAGAATTGCTTGAA
Organism: Sapajus apella; assembly: GCF_009761245.1. Classification (NCBI taxonomy): domain Eukaryota; kingdom Metazoa; phylum Chordata; class Mammalia; order Primates; family Cebidae; genus Sapajus; species Sapajus apella. The sequence goes on from NW_022437005.1 coordinate 1,067,111, forward strand.
CCCAGGAGGTGGAGGTTGTGGTGAGCCGAGATCACACCATTGCATTCCAGCCTGGGCAACAATAGCAAAACTTCATCTCCAAAAAAGAAAAAAAAAATTAAAAAGAAAAAATAAGAAACTTATGCAATTCAGTAAAAACAAAAACAAAACACCAAAGATGGGCAAAGGACCTGAATAGAAAATTTTCCAAAGGACACATAGAGATGACCAATAGGTATATTACAAGGTGCTCAGTCATCAGGGAAATGCAAATCAAAATCACAGTGAGATATCACTGCATACCTGTTAGAATGGATATGATAAAGAAGAGACAAAAGAAAACAAGTGTTGGTGATGGTGTGGTGAAAGGGAACCTTATACATTGTTTGTGGGAATGTATGTTGGTACAGTCATTATGGAAAGAAAACAGTTTGGAGGTTCTTTGAGAAATTAAAAATAGAACTCCCATATAATCCAGCAATCCCAATTCTGGGTACTCATCTGATGGAGATGAAATCAGTATGTTGAAAATATATTTGTACTCTCAGGTTTATTGCAGCATTATTAACAATAGCCAAGATATGGAAACAACTGTGCATACAGAAAATATGCTTTTTATATACAGTGGAATATCATTCAGCCTTTAAAAAGGACATTTCTTTCATTTGTGACAATAGTGAAATACATTATATTAAGTGAAGTAATTCAGACACAGAAGGACAAATATTGCAGGACCTCACTTATATGTGGAAGCTAAAATAGTTGATCTCATAGAAGTTTTAGAGCATGTGATTTCATATGTACAGAGTGGAATAGTGGTTGCCAGTGGCTGGGTGGAGAGAAAATGGAAAGCTGTTGATTAAAGTGTAGAAGCTTTAAGTTATAAATAAATTGTGGAGACCTAATGTATCATATGGTGACTATAGTTAATAAGAATGTACTTGAAATTTGGTGAGAGAATAGATCTTAAGTTTTCTGAACACCCCCCCACACACACACACACGGTAACTATGTGAGATTAGGGATGTGCTAATTAGCTTGATTGTGGCAATAATTTCACAATGTATACATATATCTAAACATTATTTTGTATACCTTAAATATATATAATTTTTATTTGTCAATTATACTTCAATAAAGTTGTAATTTTTTTTTCTGTTCTGAAGGTAAATATAAATAAAGATTATATTTTAGAAGAGTAATAAGAAGTAAATTTTCCAGGATAATTTCATTGCTTTCTCTACAAAGAAAGGAAGAAAATCCTCTTTTCCATTAAAAACAAAAAGAAAGAAAATACCTGATGTGCTCAATGATTCTAAGAAGTCGCTTATGATAAACACAGCAAAATAATATAAAGATTATGTTACCTGCTTGTCATTTAGAATATTTTTGGATTTAAGTAGAGCATTTCCCATTTTCTACTTATATACCTTATGTAGAAATAAAAATTGTAAACAATTTTTAAGCTGTAAGATGATATTATTGATTTGTGTTTCTTTGCAATATTGGTATAATTTCAATACTCCTGTAAAGTTTGAGGCTCTACTATTTTGAGTTAAACATAACAGAGAATATAAGGGACAATATTTAATCAAATCTGTGAAGTGGTAAACAGAATATTTTTAACAGTTTTAGAATATATGATTTCGTATGTACAGCGTATTAAAAGACAGCCTTGAGTTACAGGTTGAATATCCCCCATACAAAAATTTGAAATCCAAAATGCTCCCAAATGTGAAAGTTTTTGAGCACCAGCATGACACCATAAGTAGAAAATTTCACATCTGACTTTGTGTGAAGGGTCGCAGTCAAAATGTAGGCACACAACACAGAGCGTCTTCAAAGGAAAAATAAAATTTTCTTTAGGCTTTGTTTATAAGGTGTATAAATGAAACATAAATGCATCAAGTGTTTAGACTCGGGTCTCATCTCCAAGATATCTCATTATGTATATGCAAATATGCTAAAAATCTGAAAAAATTCAAAATTCAAAACACTTCTGTCTCAAGCATTTTAGGTAAGGGACACTCAACCTATAGCAAGGAAGATGCCTATAGTTAATAAAATAATAAGTTTCGTGTGATTTAATGAAATACAAATACTGTTACATGATTCATATTTACTAGAATTTTGAGCACTTCTAGGTAAACTCTGGCTTTCTTGCAGACTGTCTGTTCAAAATATGAATTTGCATTTACTGTGTTTTTTTTTTTTTTTTTTTTTTTTTGAGATGGAGTCTTGCTCTGCAGCCCAGGCTGGAGTGCAGTGGTGCAATCTCAGCTCACTGCAACCTCTGCCTCCTGGGTCCTTGTTCAAGCAATTCTCCTACCTCAGCCTCCCAAGTAGCTGGGATTACAGGCATGAGCCACCATGGCCAGCTAATTTTTTTTTTTTTTTTTTTTTTTTTAGTAGAGACAGGGTTTCACCATGTTGGCCAGTCTGGTCTTGAACTCCTGGCCTCGTGATCCGCCTGCCTCAGCTTCCCAAAGTGCTGGGATTACAAGCATGAGCCACTGCGCCTGGGTTTGCATTTACTGTTTTTAAGGAATGATCACTGTTTTCATTACAATATCTATAAAAGACATGTAAATGATAAACTTTTTAATGGGAAGAGGTACTTTTTTCTATTATTAGTTCTACAAACAAATGTCTGAATATATAGTTATAAGAAAGTTCTCAAACCAATATTCTTATCTTGACTTAGCATGGTATTTGATTTGGTTTGATTCAGACTAGAAAGGGGTTGATTAATGTTTATATAGAGTGAGAGCCCTGTCTATGATTGTTACATATCTTGCAGATGAACCCTGTATTTTTAGTATACGTATACCCATATCTTTTCAATCTTAATGTTTTAAAGTATCAACTTTCTTTTTTCTTTTTTTGCTTCAGAGGATGGTAGGATAGAGCTTGTGTGTACCACAGCTCCAGCTGCTGCCAAATAACTTCTGGCCAACACCTGTGCATGGGGAGCTGGTTGGTTTTTCTTCCGTTGTCAAGCCTAGGCATACTCAGGGAAAATGCACCTGGCAGAGAGTTCTTTATTTTACAAATGATTATCAGTGGTATCAGCTGAGAGAGAGGTAGCTGGTGGGCTCCTGCATTCTCTCTAGCCCTCCGTATGGGTCTTTCCTTCTATGTTGGAAAAACAAAGTTGAAATTTACCACATTTTGGCATTACACTTGGCAGTTACTGTGATGAAGTTGATCATATTAGAGAGTCATTCAAGATACCTGACCTTCCTGCCTTCCACCACCTAAAGTGAAAAATGTCTTCTGTTCTCTAATTTACTGTAGCATATACTTCAGTGTGTTGTGTTGAGTAGAGCAGATATCCTCAGACTAATTCTAATCCTGAGTGAATCAAGAGACTATTCCCAGTGGCAATAGAATTTTGCACCTATTTAGTCATTTGGAACAGAGAGGCATCTGCTTGTAATAGGCCAAGACACGTTAATTCCTCATATATCCATTAGCTATTTGAGGGGCTTTATCTAAGACACTTCAGTTTCCTCATCCATAAAATAGGAACTGATGAGTAAAACCAGTTTTCTCTATGGTGCAGAAAGGTTAAAAGCGTAGGTTTTGGAGTCAGAAATATCTGTGTTTGAATCTTTGCTTTGCTACTTGCTGGTTTTGTTTTGGTCTTAACATTTGCCTTTCTTCATCTGTAAAAGGAGATAACACCTATGATACATATTTGTTGTAAAGATTAAAGGGCATCATGTATGTAAAGAGTACAGTGGAGGGCACATAGCAAGCACTCAGTGCATTATAACTTTTAATATTATTCGTTTTCAGCTTAAAGAATCCTGTGTCTACATTGAGCTCATATTTATTCATGTAATGAATATATACTGTGTTTTCTGTGTGCCAGGTCCTGTTCTAAGCATGTTTCAAATATTGTCTTTATTTGATCAGTATGGTACCCTGTAAGGTGAAGAGTTAAAAAAAATCCCAATGTGAAATTGAGGCATAGACAATCTAAAAACTTGCTCAAGTTCACATTACTGGTAAGCCACTAAACCAGATGCTTTGAAAATAGCATTAGCATTTATATTACATAAAATCTCTTTTGGTTTCCCTTTTTTTTTTGTAATAGTGAAAGTTTATTCACCGTGTTTTCAGTTTTTCTCAGAAAGATTTGAAGAAATGTTATAGATGGTGGCCTTGATGCTTCAGTGACTATCAGGCCAGCCAGAGGTAGCTCGTTTTTGTCACCAGGGTGTGCTGTGATTCCATCAGTGTGAACTTACTGCAGCTGCTGTGAAGCTGGATGGGAATCTCTTTATTGTCGTTGCTGCTGCTTAGCGACCACAGGTTTTTTAGCTTGGCACTTTACCATCACCTGGGTAACTGCCTGAGACCCCAAGTTATTTTCTTTTTGTGTTATACCATCCTTCCCTGCTCACTTGTGTCCTTGTGTAAATGAAGGAGCTAGCTTGTTTGGCTTGTTAGCAGAGTGCCTAGATGCCCAAGCTGTATGTTGTCAAGCATTATGATCCTGTCACCACACTTACTACTTTGCTAAATAAGAAATTAGTATGTCACCAAATTGATTGCTTTAAAAATTTGATATCAATAGCATTTTGTTAAGCTTGATACTACTTTTAGTACTTGCATCTTTGGTGCTGTCTGCTAAGTTCCTGATGAATTTGGAATTTATCATTACAAATGCCCATAGGTTTGATTAACTTTTATAAAATATTAATATTTTCTTCAGAGTATTAATTTTTCCTATAACCAAATACTCCATCATTATGAATAAATACTGTCTGAGATTCTGATTATAAAGGATCATTTTATTTTCATCTGTGGCTTAAAAGAGATACTATGTCTATGTAGTGTGAATTATGAAAAGAGCATAGATTGATTTAAAGTCTTAGAGTATGGGTGTACATACATGCACACACACAAAAATATAATAGGGCAGTATCTCTGGCAGATTAATCTTGCTTTGTATAATAAGTTAAGAAAACATTTCATGCCTTTTGGCATTCTTTTTTTAAAAATTGAACTCATCTCTTGATGGTAATTATCCTAGAAAATTTGATTAGTAGGAAGCTTAAACAAATATCCAAAATGAATTTATTAGCATGGCCATGTGATGTTGGCTTTGTACATGTTTTCAATATATGTATTAATTAATCTTTAGTTTTTCTTGAAAGGATATTTCTTCCTACACTCTTTTAGAGGGTTTGTCAGAAGTCTGGGCTGTTTAGTGAGAAATCTTGGGAAATGCCTTACATTACTTTGGAAAAGAGACTTCTTTCTCCAGACTGTCTTTAAGCAAACAGTGTTTGTGTAACCACCTTGTAGCAACATTCATCTTGAAGATCATAGCCTTTACATGCTTGATAAAATGATGAAATCACTGACCAGCAGGATCCTTCAGTGGGGTCACTATTTTATCACAATGTGATAATTCTGTTTAATGTGGAAATGGTTACAAAATCTGATATGTGTAGAATTCCTATTTGATGACCACTTGCTTGGAGGAAAAAAAAAACCTATACAAGAAGGCCTAGTGTGATTGTTTCATTGTGAAGACATTTCTGACCAGTTCTTTAATTGAATCACTGACTTGTATGTTGCACACACTTTGAATTGTATGTTGCACACACTTTGAATTGTATGTTGTACATACTTTGTATGTTGCGCACACTTTGAATTGTATGTTGCACACACTTTGAATTGTATGTTGTACACACTTTGTATGTTGCACACACTTTTTATGTTGCACACACTTTGAATTGTATGTTGCACACACTTTGAATTGTATGTTGCAACACTTTGCAATTCATGCACACACTTTGAAGTGTAAAGTTTCTGTTCAGGCCACTGTGGAAGGAGCATCCTCCATTAATCTCACTTACTAAAGTGAGTAAGAGATTTATGATTTTAAATTGCAATTTTGCTGGAAAAGTTAGCAAATGAAACATTTTTGAAGAAATTAAGACAATTAGACAAGAGTATCTTATGAACAACACAGTGTCATTTTTTTTAAATGTATAATAGATGAAAGACTGGAAAATGTTCAATTCTGTATTAAGGTTCCTTTCAAAGTCAAAATAATTAAGGTAATCAAGCTTCACACTGGGCAAAGTTTTTCCCCTCTTTTAACCTGAATGACTTTTTTTCTTTGTTTTTTACAAACTCTTTTTTTTTTTTTTTTGGTTTGGAGATTTTAGGGACAAAATTCCAGTGCCTAGAAAGTCATGTTTGATTATATGCCAACGAATATCTATTAGCCTGTTTTTTCATGTTCTTTACTTGTGCTCTTGGAAATTTATGAGTGCCTTAAATAATTGGAATCCATATAAAGACAGATTTTTTGCTACACTAAAGAAAAGCAAAAACTTTGAAATTATTGATAAGTGGAATACAGATGTTATAAAAATATATTACACACTTTTAATTCTGAACTTAGATTTGTCAATCACTGTTTTTTATAAATTATGTTTTTGGTAAAAGTGTGTTAGCCTTTAGCTTTTTATGGGAATATTTTTAGGGCTGTCTGACTTTCTAGGTTTTCTTATTCCCTCAGTCTGACCTTCCACATAACCTGTTTCTGTTCATTTATTGATCACCTACCTTTTACATATACATTGATTCACTTTTCATTCATTCAACTAATATTTATTAACTGCATGTATTTACCTGGTCCAGAGCTTGGGTAAGATATTGGTCATAGAAAGGTACGGTCCTATTGTCTATTCTTTTCTTTTCTTTTCGACGTTTCGTTCTTGTTGCCCAGGCTGGAGTGCAATGGCACGATCTTGGCTCACTGCAACCTCTGCCTCCTGGGTTCAAGTGATTCTCCTGCCTCAGCCTCCCGAATAGCAGGGATTACAGGCATGCGCCACCATGCCTGGCTAATGTTTGTATTTTTAGTAGACCAGCATGATTTCTCCATGTTGGTCAGGCTGGTCTTCAACCCAACCCCAGGTGATCCATCCACCTGCAGCCTGTAGTACCCGGCCGGCCGGCGAGCTAGTGCGCGTGCGCGGCGTCAGCCTCCGCGTTGACCGGAGAGCGGATGGACCGGCGGGAGGAAGGTATTTTGCATTATTTACCCTTTGTTCATATCTGTGATCCATAGATATCAGGAATGCCTGTCTCAGTATTTGGCATGAGCACATATTAAGGAAGATGTTTGGGAAGAAGGTATGAATGAGCGTAGATAAACAGCAAAGCCGGTGAATTAGCAATTGAAGAATTTTGTGGTATCTTAACTAGATTTAATAAATTACTTTGGAAGACATTTGTGTACTGGGATCTGAAGAACATGTCTGCATAATTTAATGATTTTATAGAATTTATTTTATTAGGTCTTTTTTGATCTCACTTCCTCAGAAAATTATTTTATTATTTTGGTCTTCTTGTCAGGCTTTTAGATTTACTCTTGTCAGTTTTGACAGTTTCTATACAGTAAAGGAAGCTGCACTGTTACATATTCTTTCAAGATTAATGTTTTGGGACCACATTCTTCATAGTTTCTTTTCTGTCAAACCAGTCATCTTTGGTGAGAAGGGTTTTCACGTAAGCAGAGAAACTGGTGATTGTATTATGTGGAATGTCATTTCCTCTCATTTGAAATATATTTGAAGGTGTTCAGAAATAACTGGATTTTATGCAGAAATTATCAAACTATTTTGTTAAAGACAAAAATTTTGATTTTTGTTTTTTGGTATTTAATACTTGTGTATATTTCACTGAGAACATTACATATGCTTTTACTGATTTTATTCTAGGTACAAAAGCACTCTGAGGGAATAATATATGCAGCCGATTGCTGTTTTTGTTTTCACTGAAGTGATCAATTTTATTTTTTACTCAGAGTCTTTATCCTCTCTCAGCTTCTTAACTGTGGATAGAGATGCTCACAATTCAGGAAATACTTCTTTGCCTTTTGGGTTTTTTGTTCAGGTTCTTTGTGCTCGGTGTGGCTTCCTTCTTAAGTAGTTAATAGGACCCTTTTCTGCTGATCTCTTCTCTCCCCTTCCCCCTATTGCCAGTGGTAAAAAGTATGATGTTCCTTAGAATAGCACACTTTCCCACTGTTCCAGGTAATTCTCCTGCTGTTCCTACTCTTCTTCCCCTACCTCTCTCTACACCTAGCTCTTGTTTCAGTCACCTAGAACTGCTTACAGTCATGTTCTTCTGTACTTCCATGTCTTTATATGCACTGTTTCCTCTCACAGAAGAACCTTTTCTCTAAACTGCCTGCCTTCTAAACTCCTCTTTGCTCTTCAAGATCTAATTCAGTATTCACTCCCCTGAGCAGCCCTTCTAGATTCTCAGGTAGTCAGTCACTCCCTTCCCCGAGCTCCTGCGGAATGTAGAAAAAACCTTTTTATTTTAAAATAATTATAGACTTACAAGAAGTTGCAAAAAGAAAACCGTGTGATGGAAGTTCCTTGTACTCTTCATCCAGTTTCCCCCAGTGGTAGCTCCATGCATCACTATAGTATGGTATCACAATCATGAAATTGACATTGGTACTATTCACAGACCTTCTTAGATTTCACCCATTTTACATGCACTCATTTGTGTTTATCTGTATTTAGTTCTGTGCTGTTTTAACTTATGTAGATTCATGTACTCACTAGTTCAATCAAGCTGCAGAACTAGTTCATCCCCAAAAATCTCTCTCATGCTAACCCTTAATAGCAACAGCCACTTCCCTCCTTTCTCACTTCCTAACACTTGACAACCACTAATCTGTTTCTCATTTCTGTAGTTTTATTATTTCCAGAATGTTATGTAAATGGAACCATACAGTAGTTAATCTTTTATTCTTTTAAAAAATACATAATTTCAAATTTTATTTTAGATGTGGGAATACGTATACAGCGTCATTACCTGGATATATTGCATGATGCCGAAATTTGGGGTACAACTGATTCTGTCACCAAATATGGGGCATAGCACACCCACATTAGTTTTTCAACCTTGTCCCTTCCCAACCTTCTCCGTCTAGTAGTCCCCATTGTCTATTGTTGCCATCTTTATATCCATGAGTACCCAATGTTTAGCTTCCACTTTTTAAGTGAGAACATGGAGTATTTGGCTTTCTGTTTCTGTGTTAATTCACTTAGGATAATCGTTTCTAGCTGCATCCATGTTTCTACAAATAACATGATTTCATTCTTTTTTATGGCATGCAGTATTCCATGGTATATATGTACCACATATTCTTTATTTAATTGACCATTGATGAGCAGCTAGGTTGATTTGCTACCGTGAATAGGGCTAAAATGAATCTGCATATGCATGTGTCTTTTCAGTAGAATGATTTGTTTTCTCTTGGATATATACCCAGTAATGAGATTGCTGGGTCAAATGGTAGTTTTAAGTTATTTGAGAAATCTCCAAACTGCTTTCCACAGTGGCTGAACTAATTTACATTCTTATTAACAGTGTATAAGTGTTCTCTTTTCTCCATAGCCTTACCGCCAATATGTGTTGTTTTTTGTCTTTTTAATAATAGCCATTCTGATTGGCGTGAGCTGGTATCTCATTGTGGTTTTGATGTGCATTTCTTAGATGATTAGTGATGTTCTGGATTTTTGCATATTTTATTGGCCACATGTGTGAAAGTGACCAGTTTTAAATGAATGTGTCAATATAAAGTTTTCCTCCTAGTTTAGTGCTTTTCTTAAGAATATTGTCCTTTTTCTCTTGAAAAAGAGAATAAAACTTGGGTTTTTTTTTTCAGACAAATCCTAAATTTCACATTTGATAAAGTACTGTGGTTTTCTCCTTCCATTGTATTTCTCTAATAAGACATTTCTCCCTACCTTTCTACTTTCCTCTTAGCCTTTTTCTTCTCTCTTTCTCTCTCCTGGACCCTCTGATTTTCTCACTTGCCCTTCACTAACTATGCTCAAAGAAGTTAAAAACTGAGGTTGAAGATGGTTTTTATAAAGACTAATTAATTCTGATGGAGGACTAAATTAAAAATAGGGTTCTTACATGAGGTTTGAATGAGAAAGTTGTGTGGATGTTGTAACTTATTCTAGTAACCGCTTTATTGCTTACATTTAATAAATAAAAGCCAAATTATGCCTTAAAATTCTTATCCCATAATCAAAGTAAAGCCTGTGTTTGTTATAGTGAGTGTTATACAGAAGCAAGTCAATGTTAGTAATTTGCTTTTGGAATTATTCTCTTTCTTCTGAATGCAAGCAGTATTTTTTCCCCTCAGCTGACTTTAAGTGTAAATAACTAGACATTACACAAAAATTTTAGGAAGAAGGGATTGATTCTCATTTTTGATCAGTACAGATACAGAGTTTTATTTTTCTTTGTTCTAAGTTTTCTTCCTCCCTTCTGGATTTTGTTTTCTTTATATTTTCTTTTAAAGAAAATACTTCTTTGCTGAAATCAATTCAGATAAAAAGGCAGGAGTTTTCTATTGGTTAAGAAAATTTAATAATAAAAAAGAAGAGTGGGAAAGAGAGAGAGATAAGAAAAATGATGAGGAATCTAGTCAATTATGAATTTATCAATACAGGAAAATATAGTGGTAACATGGATATCTTCTGTTTCAGAAGAGCAGGCATGGATTAGGGGTTACGTGACTAATAGTGATTCTGCAAGGCAAATTTTCAAAATAGCAGCGTAGTGGAGAATTCTGCTGAATAATATTCTTTAAAGCATAAGGCTGGCATTTATGGTTCAGCACCAAATATTCGCAGATAGGTTTCTTCTTAAAGGAACAGAAAAAGTAATTTGTCAGTAAATATACTAATTTGTGTGTGTGTATGTGTGCGTGTGTGTGTGTGTGTGTATGTGTGTGTGTGTGTGTATGTGTAGGTGTGTGGGTTTCTTTTAAGAGACAGGGTCTCACTCTGTTGCCCAGGCTAGAATGCAGTGGCACCATCACAGTTCACTATAACCAAGAACTCTTGGCCTCAAGTGATCCTCCTGCTTTAGCCTCTCAAGTAGCTAGGACTACAGGCACATGCCACCACAACTGGCTAATTTTTAAATTTTTTGTAGAGAGGAGTCTCATTATGTTGCCCAGACTGGTCTCAGACTCCTGTGCTCAAGTGATCTTCCTGCGTTGGCCTCCCAAAGTGTTAGGATTACAGGCATGAGCCACCATGCCCGCCCTGAACACACTAATTCTTATGGTAACACTAAAAGAAAAGATGAGTGAACAAAAATAGGTTAACAGATTAAGGTGAAAGTCTGTCTGCACATGGTGCTAATGATCCTGAACTCTCCAGTTCTAAGACCATGTAAAAGAAATTATAGTCAGCTTATCACAAATTGATATAATATTCATCTTTGATTTAGGGTGATACTCTTTCTCTGAAAACAATTATTTAGAACATGGCTATTCTTTAAGTTTTAGAAATTTTGAATTGGATTTACTGCCAATGGCATTTCGAACCAGTTGATTGGTCTGCTAATTTGAGTTTAGTGTAATCTGATGAAATAGATGTCAAAACTGAGAGTCATTATTTCCAGTTTGAATCTAGCTTGTTGTCTGTCACTTTATGATAGTAGAAGAGTTGTGGAGAAAGGACATTAAATCATTTGAGATTTTTTTGGTGCTATCTTGTATCTGCTAGTTAAATTTTACCACATTATGCAATTAAAGGGCATAAGTTTTAAAGACATTTCAATGGATGTTCTGCCTAGTGTAGATTTTTTTTTTCTATATTGTGTTAGTTCTTGACTTGAGGCTGTAAAACCTTAGCTTGAGGGTGACAATGAGGTGAAGAAGAGACATGTATATGAACTTGATTCTGTGTTTATAGTATTATGTGTGTTCTACTAAAGAAGGTCCATAGGTTTTATTCCAAAGCCTAATAAAAATTAGAAACCTATGCTATGAGACCCAGGTAAGAATTTGGCATGGAAATGTTAGCCAGGAAACAGAGAAAAGAATATATTGTTTTCATAGACTCAGCCACAAAACTGTGCCTTCTCCCTCTGATCTCAGCCGCTTACTGTAAAGAATGTTACCTGTAAGTATTGTATTTCAATTTGGATTCTTATGTTTTTGAGTATAATTGTAACAAATTTTATGGTAATTATTTTTGAAAGAAAAACCAAAACATGGTTTAGTTATATGGTAGTTATCCAAAACTATTGTTTCCAAAGCGGATTCCAGGATAAAAAATTTAACTATCTTGAATAATAGCTTTAAGATCACTTTGATAATTGAGGTGGTAATCAGCTTTGTTGTCTTGTATCTTAACATTCATGTTTAAGTAATTCATTCACTAAGCTACATACTTTATGTGTATTTGTCCATGTTTCAGAGATATTTTGGCTCAATAAAAATATATTTTTAAAAAGTCTCATGTGGTTTTCTTTTTTAAAATCAGTCAACTAAAATATCTGGTCTATTAAGCAGAATTTATTCTGTTAACACAATCTAGTCTATCATATTTGACAATAGATATTTGTTTAGTGCTTTGAATAAATTAAATCAATCAACAATAATTACATTTTTGAGTATTTAAAAATTCTGTTTATTTTTCTCGTCTACATTTTTTTTAAAGATGGGGTCTCGCTCTGTAACCCAGACTCCATCTCAGCTCATCGCAACCTCTGTCTCCTGGGTTCAAGCAGCTCTCCTTCCTCAGCCTCCCAAGTAGTTGGGATTACAGGCGTGCGCTACGATGCCTGACTAATTTTTGTATTTTTAGTAGAGACTGGGTTTTGCCACGTTGGCCAGGCTGGCTTTGAACTCCTGACCTCAAGTGATCTGCCCACTCATCCTCCCAAAGTGCTGAGATTACAGACGTGAGCCACCACGCCCAGCCTCCTCTACAATTTTATTTCAGTATGTTTATTTTCAATTAGTCCAGGTACTGATACTTGTACTTGTATTATGGCCGTTAATACATAATCTTGGCAAGTCTTGTGTTTCTGTTGGTAAAACATTTTCATGGACTCTATCACAATGTGATCATTTTTACCTATCTTTAAGCAGTTTTTTTTATCATTGTATACTTACATTAATTTTCCATTCTGTGTTGGCAACCTTCTCATGTTAAACAACTAAATTTGCTTCGATAACAAATTAAAATTGGGATGAATGGGTATATATAGATAAAAAATAAATATAAATATAATTATAAATGGATGTCAATAATCAACTCATTTTCTGATTGAATTGAAATGTACTGCTTAGGTTATAGTTACGAAAACCAAGTAAAATACATTGGGGTTTTCTTGGTGCCAGCACAGTATTTGAGAAAAAAGTTCTAAGAATAGCAAGAGGAGGAGTAATGAATTTAGCAAATCTTTCATTAGTAGTAAGGTGTGATTGCTTAAAAAGAAACGTCTTTTTGAGTGAGAAACAAAAACAGTGGCAGGAGTACATAGTCTTTAGAGAGAAAAAGCCAATACAAAGCTTTCCTAGAGGATGGCAGGTAACCCTACATGCTTTAGTTAAACAAAATAGGAATGCTTAAAGTGTAAAGAAACAATGGAAAGATAAGTCCATCTTGGAACATTGAGAGGGAAAGATGCCCAAAGTTTTAGCTGTTTTGTGATTCTGGGGGCTTTCTGGGAGGACTGGCTTTACAGTTCCAAGAGCATATTAAGTTTTCTTCAGATACAGTCAATGTTGCAGCCTTTAATGAGAACAGACCACATTATTATTTTGATTCTCAAAGGAAAGAATACAAATTCCTCAGCAAGTGCTTTCTGTGTAAAACTGAAAATAATTGAATGGGAAATGATCAAGGAGTTATTTTCAGAAAAGATGTGATATATATGTTCTATAACTGGTAAAAGCTAAAATAATCATATTAAGATGAGAAAAAAGTCCTTGATTAAAAGACATTCATCACGCTATTTAAAAAATTTTACAAAATTTTTAGTTTTAATGCATGTTATTTTTAAATCTAGTTCATATAACAAAAAGAAGCAAATGTTTTAATAATATATTTGTGTAGTATCAAAAAGGAAGAAGACTCTTCTCCCATTTATTTTTCCTGCTGACTCTTGTTTTAAATTCTAATTTCGACACCCTTTGCCAGTTTGGAGAAATGATTTGTCAGCTGCTCTATGAAGAACAGTAAAATGGGATAGGAATATTTTAAATGCACAAGTACTGAAAGGAAAGTGCAGGCCTGTTTCCAAAGACTTTAAACTGATGCTGTTATTTCTTAATAGTGTTAGATCTACTGAATATTTAAAAGCCTTTTTAAGATAAATGGCCTTTTTTTTTTCATTCCTCATGGTGCTGATGACTTGGTTGTGTTTGATTTTGAACTGATGTCATCAGTGTTGACTTGAAACATTACATGGGTCCTGTTCTCATCATGCCTGATGAGTGTACCGGCAGGCTTTTGTTGCTGATAGTTTTTTATATAAGGGGAATACCAGCAACGAAGGGAAATTCCATGGGCACTGAAAATGGAACCTGCTGGAGTAAGTTCAGTATGTAATTTAGTAATACCTTTTTAAAATTTAGCAGTGAGCTCTGCTGCAGCTTTCTTTGGAAACTCTGGAGTCACATTCCTTTGACTGTGCCTATAGCTGTTCATTTTCCCTTGGGCCACAAGCCTATATAATAACTCATTTTACTCTGATCTTTGGAAACACTATGTGTGAATCTCTATTTTAGCATTTACAATGCATGTCATAATTACTTATTTATCTGAAACTCTCTCCTGCTAGAATGTGAGCTCCTTAAAGATGAAAAGTGAGTGCTTTTTTCTTTGCATCTCACCGGCACTCAACACTGGGTGAAAAGAAGGGACCCTTATGGAAGCCTGTTGGATGTATATTTCATGGTTGAAATCTCTGTTAATTTGAGTTAGAATAAGAGAACCTTGTTTTGACTTGAAAGTCCTCGTGAGAGTCACTCCTTAATCAAAATAACTGACACATATATATATATATACATATATGTAACTCATATATACATAATTTATGTAGATCTATATTTGGAATATATATGAAACAACATACATGAAATATATAAATGTATATTTGAAATTATAATCATAAATCTATCTGTAATAACATTGAAACTGAAGAAAGATAATTGTCTCAAAAATCAGTTAAAAATTTCTTCTGAGGTTTCTACTTTTATACATCTTATCTTTTCATGTATATTTTACCTTTTCTATACAATTAAATGTTGTTATAAATACTTTCCCATCAGTATGCTATTTCACATATAGATTGATTATCTGTGGTATGAGGAATGTCACAAATTTCAAAACTTACTTTTTTGCCTTTTTGGAGTATTTGACTAGGGAATCCACAGACATGACTGATGAAAAGGGATTATTGGCTTTCACCTAATTCAACTTTAAGCTTTCAGTCTGGCTTCATTTAAACAGGTCAAGATAAATCTGTTCCTGGCTTTATTAATCTTAAGATAGGAAATTCCGTATCCTCTTTAGTGATGCATTTTACTATATTTTATTAAATTTTTATTTCTGTTATGGTTAAACTCATTTTAGAAAGCTTTTAAAATTCATGATACCCTGTTCTGTGAAAACAAGCAGAATTAATGTTATTAATAGTCAGCCTATAAAAGTTACCTATCACTTCAGTGAGGAGGCCGAGTTGACGCAGAGATGCAGATCTTTGTGAGGACCCTCAAAGGCAAGACCATCACCCTTGAGGTTGAGCCCAGTGACACCATTAAGAATGTCAAAGCCAAAATTCAAGACAAGGAGGGTATCCCATCTGGCCAGCAGCATCTGATATTTGCTGGCAAACAGCTGGAGGATGGCCACACTCTCTCAGACTGCAACATCCAGAAAGAGTCCCCCCTGCACCTGGTGCTACGCCTGCAAGGTGGCATTATTGAGCCTTCCCTCTGCCAGGTCACCCAGAAATACAGCTGCCACAAGATGATCTGCCACAAGTACTGTGCTCGCCTGCTCCCCCGTGGTGTCAACTGCTGCAAGAAGAAGTGTGGCCACAACAACAACCTGCACCCAAGAAGAAGGTCAAATAAGCCTCTTCCTTCCTGGAAGGGCAGACTCCTGCCCAAGCCCCATTGTCCTGAAGCCTCAGTAAAATGTCCCTTTGGTTGACTGGAGCAGCAAAAAAAAAAAAAAAAAAAAAAAGTTATCTATCATTTTGTTATCTTAACATTTAATTCTAAATATCAGTTTTTAATTTAGAATTACTATACTTATTAGCTGGGTGCAGTGGCTCATGCCTGCAATCCCAGCACTTTGGGAGGCCAAAGCAGGAGGATAGCTTGAGTCTGGGGATTTGAGACAGCCTGGGCAGCATGGCAAAACCCTGTCTCTACAAAAAATACAAAAATTAGCCAGGCATGGTGGTGCATGCCTATAGTCCCAGCTAGTTGGGAGGCTGAGGTGGGAGGATTGCTTGAGCCTGGAAAGTTGAGGCTGCAGTGATCTGTGTTCATGCCACTGCACTCCCACCTAATGATAAGGTGAGATCCTGTCTGAAAAAAAAAAAAAAAAAAAGAAAAGAAAAAAGAAATCACTATGCCAATGTGGGAGTTATGATCATTTGTGTTTTTAAAAATTATCTGTGCAGGCATGGGACATAACTTTTGTTACAGCTTTTTCACGGCATCTTTGGCTCTATTTTCCAGATAAAATAGAGAAACAATATTTTAAGAAATGTATGGTCCCCTTAGCTTTCTTATTTGGCCTTTTTCAGGAACTACTTTGGTTTGCAGTATTGCTTAAATATGAAATGCTAGAATTCATAACCCACTGTCTTCATTTCCTTCAGGTTATTAGCTTAATAACCTGAACAAAAATTGATTCTTGTAGTACCTATAATGATATTTTCTGCCTACATAACCTGTTAATCCAGTTTTGAGTTCCCATTACGTTTTAATCATCAGTGGCAACCCAAATTAATTTATAGTATAATCATTCAAAAAGTTTAGTTTGAAGATTTTAAATTTGTATTTCATATCAATTTTATACTGTTTTTTATATTTAAATTGCTTTCTATGTGAGTCATTCATGTAATTTTCATCCAAACTGAAATTAACCTTTGTATAATTTCTGCTTTCTTGAATCTACTTTTTCTTTTGAAGATTGGATATTCTATGATTACTGGAGTTGCTGATTGCTAACTACTGAGAGTCAGTGTCTAAAGCACCGTTTCTGACTGGGATAAATGAAACTACTTTGCAATAGTCAATGTAATTTCTCTGTAAGGGTCATTGTTGAACAGATGGTTTTCCATCCTGTGGGATTTTAAATGTTGAATTCTACAGAGTTTGATATTTTGCACATTACCAGGAGTTTACCATCAAAGTCATGGATTTCAAGTGATACCTAACTCCATCTAGCTTTAACAGAATATTAATTTATGTATTATGTTCCAATTCTTGAAAAGATTGCTACTTAGATGAAATTAGGGTGAATGACTTTTGGACTGGGCAAAATTAAACTACAAAGGCTTAAAAAACTGAGAAAGGAGTAAGTGAGGTTCCCTATTCATGCTATGAGAGTTTTTTTTGGACTTTTTAGAGCAAGGTATAGTAGAGTTGAATTCTTTCTTGAATGCTACCTCCTTTTTTTTTTATCTTTCATCTTCTTTCTAAAAATTGATACATAAAATTTTACATATTTATGGGGCACATGTAAAATTTCACGTGCATAGAATGTGTAATGATCACGTCAGGGTTATTGGGGTATCCATCATCTTGAATATTTATCATTTCTATATGTTGGGAACCTTTCAAGTCCTGTCTTGTAGCTACATTGAAATATACAACACATTGTTGCTAACTATAGCCACCCTACTCTACTTTTGAAAATTAGAACTTGTACCTTCTATCTAACTGTATGTTTGTACCCATTAACGAACTTTGTTTATCGCCTTCTCCCACCCACACAACCTTCTTATCCTCTGGTATCTTATTGTTTTATTATCTACCTTCAGGAGATAAAGTTCATGAGATAAACTTTTTTGGCTCCCACATATGATTGAGAATATGTGATACTAGTCTTTCAGTGCCTGGCTCATTTCACTTAACATAATGACCTCCACTGCAATCCATGTTGCTCCAAAAGACATAATTTAAATCTTTGTGATAGTGAAATAGTATTCCATTTTGTATATCCACATTTTCTTTATCCATTCATCACTTGATGGACACAGGTTGACTCCATATCTTTGCTATTGTGAGTAGTGCTGGAATAAACTTGAGTCCAGGTGTGTCGTCAACGTACAGATTTATTTTCCTTTGGACAGATACCTAGTAGTGGGATTGCTAGATCATATGATAGTTCTATTTTTAGATTTTTTTTTTAATCTATGATTTTCCATAGTGGCTAGACCAATTTACATTCCACCAACAGTGTATAAGAGTTCCTTTTTTTGGGCTGGGTGAGGTGGCTCACACCTGTAATTGCAGCCCTTTGGGAGTCTAAGGCAGGTGGATTACAAGGTTAGGAGATCAAGACCAGCCTGACCAACATGGTGAAATTAGCTGGGTGTGGTGGCATACACCTGTAGTCTCAGCTACTCAGGAGGCTGGGGCAGGAGAATCGCTTGACCCCATGAAGTGGAAGTTGCAGTGAGCCGAGATTGCATCAGTGCATTCCTGCCTGGACGACAGAGCAAGACTCCATCTCAAAAAAAGAGAAGAGAAGAGAAGGGGAGGGGTGGGGGGAAGGAGAGGAGAGGAGAAAAATAACAGTATTTTTATAGGCATTGCATTGAATTTGTAGATTGTTTTGGGGCATTATGGTCATTTTAACAATATTAATTCTTATCCAAGAGCATAGGATATCTTTCCATTTGTTTGTGTTCTCCTGAATTTCATTCATAGTTTTATAGTTTTTCTTACAAAGATCTTTTACTTTCTTGGTTAAACTTATTCCTAGATATTTTTTTTGTAGCTATTGTAAATGAGATTGTCTTGATTTCTTTTTCAGCTAGTTTGATATTCATGTATAGAAATGCTACTGATTTTTGCATGTTGATTTTGTATCCTGTAACTTTACTGAAATTATTTATTGGGTCTAAGAGTTTTTTGGTGGGGTCTTTAAGTTTTTCTAGATATGAGATTATATCATAGGCAGAGAGGGGCAATTTGACTTCCTTTTCTCCAATTTGGATGTCTTTTCTTGATTTCTCTTGGCTGATTGCTCTGGCTAGGATTTCCAGTATTATCGTTGAATGGGAGCGGTGAAGTGAACATCCTTGTCTTGTTCTAGTTCTTAGAGAAAAGGCTTTCTGTTTTTCCTCATTGAGTATGATGTTATCTGTGGATTGGTCATATATGGCCTTTATTATGTTGAGTTTTGCTCTTCTATGCCTAGTTTGCTGAGAGTTTTTGTGATGAAGTGGTGCATATTTTTATCAGATAGTTTATCTGCATGTTTTGAGATTATCATGCGGTTTTTGTCCTTTATTCCTTTATTCTGTTTTTTTTTTTTTTGAGACGGAGTTTCACTCTTGTTACCCAGGCTGGAGTGCAATGGCGCGATCTCGGCTCACCGCAGCCTCTGCCTCCTGGGTTCAGGCAATTCTCCTGCCTCAGCCTCCCGAGTAGCTGGGACTACAGGTGCGCGCCACCATGCCCAGCTAATTTTTGTATTTTTAGTAGAGACGGGGTTTCACCATGTTGACCAGGATGGTCTCGATCTCTTGACCTCGTGATCCACCCGCCTCGGCCTCCCAAAGTGCTGGGATTACAGGCTTGAGCCACCGCGCCCAGCCTCCTTTATTCTGTTGATACGATGTGTCATGTTTATTGATTTGTATATGTTGAACCATTCTTGCATCCCTGGGATAAAGCCCACTTGATCATGTGTATTATTTTTTGGATGTGCTGTTGGATATGATTTGCTGGTATTTAATTAAGGATTAGAATTTGGCATTGCAGCCACTTGGTCCTGGACTTTTCTTTGTTAGAAGACTTTATTTTAAGTTCTGCTCTGATCTTTATTATTTTTTCTTTTCTAATTTTGAGTTTGTTTTTTTTCTTGCTTTTTTACTTCCTTGAGGTGTATTTTTTGATTATGAATTTGAAATCTTTGTACTTTTTAAAAAATTTAATTTTATTTTAAATTCAGAGGGTACATGTGCAGATTTGTTACATGGATATATTGCATAAAGTTTGGGTTTGGGCATCTGGTATTTCCATCACCCACATAGTGAATATTGTAACCAGTAGGTAATTTTTAAACCTTCACCCTCTTACACCCTTTCTCCTTTTGGAGTCTCCAGAATCTATTATTTCTATCTTGATGTTCATGTGTACCCATTGTTTAGCTCCCACTTATTAAGTATTAGGACATGTAATATTTGATTTTTTGTTTCTGAGTTATTTTACTGGGATAATGGCCTTCAGCTCCATTCGTATTACTGCAAAGGACATGATTTCATTCTTTTTTTTTTTTTTGAGCCAGAGTCTCACTCTGTCACCAGGCTGGAGTGCAGTGGGGCAGCCTTAGCTCTCTGCAGTCTCCACCTGCCAGGTTCAAGTGATTCTCCTGCCTCAACCTCCCAAGTATCTGGGATAACAGATGTATGCCACCACACCCAGCTAATTTTTAAATTTTTTATCTTAGGACAGAGTTTAGCACTGTTGCCTGGGCTGGAGTGCAATGGCGTGATCTTATCTCACTGCAACCTCCACCTCCTGGGTTCAGGCAATTCTCCTGCCTCAGCCTCCCAAGTAACTGGATTATAGGCGTCCTCCACCATGCCTGGCTAATTTTTTGTATATTTAGTAGAGACAGGGTTTCACCATCTTGATCAGGCTGGTCTCGAACTCTTGACCTTGTGATCTGCCTGCCTTGGCCTCCCAAAGTGCTGGGATTACAAGTATGAGCCACCACACCCGGCCTAATTTTTGTATTTTTGGCAGAGACGGGGTTTCACTATGTTGGTCAGGCTGGTCTCAATCTCCTGACTTCATGATCCACCTGCCTCAGCCTCCCAAAGGGCCGAAATTATAGGTGTTAGGCACTGTGACAGGCCAATTTCATTATTTTTAAGGGTGCATAGTATTACATGATGTATAGGCACCATATTTTTCTTTATCCAATAATCAGTTGTTGATGGGCGCTTAAGTTGATTCAATGACTTTGCAATTGTGGATACTGCTGCAATAAATATAAGTGCAGGTGTCTTTTTTTTTTTGAGACAGAGTCTTGTACTGTTGCCCAGGCTAGAGTGCAGTGGTGTGATCTCTACTCACTGCAACCTCTGCCTCCTGGGTTCAAGTGATTCTCCTGCCTCAGCCTCCTGAGTAGCTGGGATTACAGGTGCCTGCCACCATGCCCAGCTAATTTTTGTATTTTTAGTAGAGATGGGGTTTCACTATGTTGGCCAGGCTGGTCTTGAACTCCAGACCTTGTATTCTGCCCACCTTGGCCTCCCAAAGTGCTGCAGGTGTCTTTTTTATATAATGATAAACTATCTTTTTGATGTAGGTGTTTATTGCTATAATAAACTTTTCTCTTACAACTGCTTTTGCTGTATCCCATAGTTTTGATATGTTGTGTTTTGATTTTTAATTGTTTAAAGAAATTTTTTTATTTCCTCCTTAATATTTTCCTTTACTAAGTTGTCATTCAGGAGCATGTTGTTTAATTTCTATTATTTGTATAGTTTTAAAAGTTCCTCTTATTATTGATTTACGGTTTTATTCCACTGTGGTCTAGGAAAATACTTGATATGATTTCATTAAAAAATTTTATAATGACCATCTTTTTTATCTTTTTACTGTTTTGACTCAAAATCTGTTTTATGTAAATATAGCTACTCCTGCTTTTGCTTCTATCTGCATGGAATTTTTTTTTTCATTCCTTTAGTTTCAGCCTGTATATGTCTTTACAGGAAAGATGAGTTCCTTATAGGCAGCATATAATTGGGTCATGTTTTCTTTTCTTTCTTTTTTTTTTTTTTTTAATTCTTTCAACCTGTCTTTATCTTTTTTTTTTTTTTCTGTCTTTATCTTTTAAGTAGAATATTTAATCCATTTACATTCAAGGTTACTATTGATATGTGAGGGTTTATTCCTGTTGTTTTATTAATTGAACTAATTGTTATTTATATTCTTTGTTTCTTTCATTCTCTCCTATTGTTTATTTTGTGGTTTGGTGGTTTTCTGTAGAGGTAACATTTGAGTCTCTTTATTTGTGTTTGCTTCACCAGTGGTTTTCATATTTCCATGTATTTTCATGATGGTAGATTTTATTCTTTTGCTAAGTATAGGACTTCTTTAAGCCTTTATTGGAGGATGAGTCTAGAGATTATGAATTTTCTCAGCATTTGCTTATCTGGGAAATACTTTAGTTCTCTTTCATTTATGAAGGACAAATTTTCTGGGTATAGTATACAGGACTGTCAGTTTTTTTTTCTTTAAGCTCCTGTGAATATACCATCCTACACTCTTTTGGCCTGTAAATTTTCTACGGAGAAATCTGCTGTTAATCTGATGGGAATTCCTTTATAAATGATTAGATACTTTTCTTTTGCTGCGTTTTGGAATTTTCTCTGTCTTTGACTTTTGACAGTTTGACTATAATGTGCTGCGGAGAAGTCCCC
The DNA here is from genome assembly GCF_009761245.1 of Sapajus apella. Taxonomy (NCBI): domain Eukaryota; kingdom Metazoa; phylum Chordata; class Mammalia; order Primates; family Cebidae; genus Sapajus; species Sapajus apella. Next base: position 1,089,590 of record NW_022437005.1, read on the forward strand.
TTTGAATTATGTCTATTTGGGGAATCTCTGTGCCTCCTGAATCTGGATGTCTAAATCTCTTGCTAGGGTTGGGAACTTTTTTTTTTTTTTTTTTGGAGATGGAGTCTCACGCTGTTGCCAGGCTGGAGTGCAGTGGCATGATCTTGGCTCACTGCAACATCTGCCTCCCAGGTTCAAGCGATTCT
>NW_022437005.1:1089874-1193042 GCF_009761245.1 Sapajus apella
TCCTAAAGTGCTGGGATTACAGGCATGAGCCACTGTGCCTGGCCTGAGCCACTGTGCCTGGCCAGGAACTTTTTATCTATTATTTCATTAAATAGGTTTTCTGACTCACTCATTTTCTCTTCATCTTCTGGAACACCAAAAAGGCAAATATTTGGTCATTTTATGGTATCCTCTATGTCACCTAGTGTTTGCTTATTCTTTTTTTTTTCTTTATTTTTGTCTGACTAGGTTATTTTAATAGACCAGTCTTCAAGTTCCGAGAGTCTTTCTTCAACTTGCTTTAGTCTGTTATTGCAGCTTTTGAATATATTTTATATTTCACTGATTGAATTCTTCAGTTCTAGAATTTCTGTTTGATTCTTTTTTGTGATATCTTTTTGGTAAATTTCTCATTTATATCCTGAATATCTGGTTTATTTGTATTGTTTTTCTGAGTTTTTTATATATCTCACCAAGTTTCTTTAGTACAAATATTTTGAATTCTTTTTGGGATTTTGTAAATTTGTCTTTCATTAGAGTTGATTGCTAGAGAATTATTACCTTCTTTTGGAGATGTCCTATTTCTTCTTTTTCATGTTTCATGTGTCCTTATGTTGCTCTCTGCATATCAAGTGTAACAGTTGCTTCTTTCAGCTTTTTTGAGTTTGCTTCATAGGGGAGGACTTTTTTTTGGAAGATGTATCATGCTGTTGGTTGGATAGGGCACTTGGCTTTGATTCTGGGTGTTTGCAGTAGTATAGCTTCTGGGTAATTTCTTAGGCTCTAAACAGCATCAGTGCTGTGTGGGATTTCTTTGGTGGCTTAAGGTGTGGTTGTTAGTGGAAGCTGTGGTGAAATTTTGCTGGGTACTGGGATGCCAGTTGGGCCAGTTTTGGGGCCCCAGCGGTGGCAGCAGTGAGCTGAGTGTGCCTGTCCTTGGGCCTTAGGATGATGCATGCTGGCACTGGCATTAGTGGGTCCAGAAAGGCTAATTCTTGGGCCTCCAAGTGACTTGCTTAGATGCCAGGAATGGCAGTGGTAGGTAAGTTCTTGGTCCCCTGGGCAGCTTGCAAGGAGTGATGACAGGACAACTGTCTGGGACAAAAATAGTCTGTGCTGGTGTTGGCAGTGGCTGTGACAAGCTGGGTGGGCCAATCTCCAGGCCCTCAGGCAGTTTGTGTGTGTGTGGGTGCCAACTGTGGTGGTAGCAGCAGGTTGGGTGGGCCTGACCACAGACTCTGGGAGGAGTATGCCAATGATGGTGGACTTGATCACACTTAGTGATGGCACGCTTAGTTACTGGAGGAGGAATCTTCAGGTGGAGTTTGAACATCTGTACTACAGTCCTGCTACTGAGTAGGACAAGATGGCTTTCAGTGGGAGCAGCTGTAAGCAGGCAGCTGGGGTGCACACACTTTGCTCATGCGTTGGCCTTGCAGTAGCCCATAGTGGCAGTGGCTGTGAGCATTTGAATTTGTCCTTGGGGTGTATGAAAGTACATGACCCCCGTTGGTGGGGTGAGGTCACCACCAGTGACTCCTGCATTGGCCCTGGCAGAGGCTGCTGTAGGCAGGGAATGTAAATGGTACTCTAGGGATGTGGGGATGCAGGGTCTTTTGGGACCCAGGGAAGTTTGCAGTCCGGTGGGGGCTGAGTTCTCAAAATGGTGCTGTGCTATAGCTGCTTAGGACTCAGGGTTTGTGGGACTCAGTATGAGCTCTCTCTCTGAAACAATACTGTTGCACAGTCTCCAGGCAGCTCTCTGTGTTGGTCTCAGAGCCTGCAGGGTCAAGTATTTCCTGTGTTTCTTTTGTGACTAGGAGTACAGGAGTTCACAGTGGGAATGTGGACTGCTGAGGGATCTTTTACTTATTGTTTCCCCACATTAGGGAGCCTCTCCAGGCTCCCAACTGATCTCAGTCAAGCAGGCTGCCTTGCTTCCCTTTCCTTTCTTACTTTAGGTGTTTCTGTCACTTCTCTGCTGAATGCCAGTGTTCTTTCTTAGATGATCTATTTAAAGTGTGATTATCTACTTGCTATTTGGGTTCTTCTTTGTGGAAGAGAAGAGTACCAGATGCATCTAGTCAGCCATCTTGAACTTGCCACCTTCCGCTTTCACTGACTTTCAAATTATATATTTTTAGAGAAATAATGAAGATACTTGTACTTTTTTCCCTAACATTAAAATGTGTTTTGATTAAAGACAATAATGCCCTATATGGCAGGGATGTAGCTTATTTATATTTGTCTTCTTAGTGCCTGCCACACAGTGGCTATTCAGTAATTTCATGAATAAATGGGTAAATGCATTGATGGATAAATGAAAATTCCTCAGTTATCAGTGTGGAAATTTTTAATCATTAGGCTATGTTATCCTGACTGTTTGGCCCTTTCAGGAACCTATCTCTACTAGGTAAGTCCTCACTGGGACATTAAGCTCTAGATTCTAATCTCTAATGTTATTGTTACCATGATTTTCAGAAAGAAATTAACTTCCTTTCATTTTAATGAAATATTAAATGCTCTTGCATATGTTTTAATAGAATTAACACATTATGATTTCTGATTGAAATCTTTTTTCATTTTGGCTTGTTACTAAATAATGTTATCAGTAGTGAATGATTTATCATAAATAAATGGTTAAATATAATTCACACAAATTGTCCCTTGAGGTCTAATATCTTTTGTATAAAGAAATGTTTTTAAAAATAAGTATTTTGTGATTGTCATAGGCTTCTGAAGTTATTAGAGAGGGATATATGGATTATAAGAAATATTTTCATGATAATATGGTAGAATAAAATTTTTTTTAGATTTTATGGTGGTTCTTTACTTTTTTTTTTTAAAACTATTCTGTGTGTGTGTGCATGTGTGTGTGTATATGTGTGTGTGTGTGTTATACTTGCATCTGTTTCTTCATCTGTGCCTAAAAAATGGGTTCTCAAAATTTCAGTTAGCTTTCTATTCTTATCTCTCTGCAGACAGTTTCTCCTTTGGAAAATAGCATCTATTTTCAGGGATTCAAATATTACTTCTTTGAAGTTAATTTCAGAATATTTGTCTTTAGTTTTAATACAACTGAGCTCCAATTCTAATATCATCAAATTATGTAATGTACATTTCCACCTGGAGGTCTCCCAGATAGTCCAACTTCAGTACGTCTGAAATAAATTTTTTCATTTTTATCATCAAATGTACATTTCCTCCTGGAGTTTTCCCAGGTAGTGCAAGTGCAGCATGTCTGAAATCAATTTTTTCATTTTTATCATTCTTCCTAGCTTCAGAAACTTGGATTCACCTTCTATCCCACTTACTTTATCTCCCTGAGTTTTTTCTTTTCGTTTTCTGGGAGTTAGCTTTTGTATCATTTCCATTCTTATGGTTCCTCTCCAAATTTAGCCATTTATGCTATTGTCCCATAATAGATTTCCTTACAGCTTCTTAACTTTTCTTTTCGTCTACCCCCACCCCCTGAACAAATACAAACTGGTTACAACTGTTTACTTCAGCATATTGCTTTCCCCCAAACAACTTTCCATGCCTTGCAGCCTCCATAGTTAATATCTAAACTCATTAGCCTGGTTCAAGGTCTAAATTTTGCCTCACTCTGCATTTCTGGTTTTGGTTCCAGTACTTCAGCTTCTGAATTCTACCTCAGCAGGTCAGCACATGGACTCTTTTAGCATGTCTTGATTTTTTGTTTTTTGCTCATGCCCCTTTATTATCTTAGTTTTCTTTTTATAAATCTGGCCCATTTCAGGAAGCTAGGTTTTTGTTGTTTTGGACCCTTCTCAGAATTCCTGTAGCACTTATATAAGCCATTTATTTAACAATTAATTATTGACAATGTGACATTTTATATATTTTTGTCCTATATTATTTATTTCAAGTTTTCTTATTTTTCCATTATTATATGTTTCTTCACAAACTAACCGTAAAGTCCTAAAATAGTCTTTAAGATCAGAGACTATATGTATACCTTTAAATATTATTAAAACTTTTTATATTATTGGGGAAAAACCTCAAAAGACCCATAATTCTGTAATTATAATTAAGCTTTTATTGAGTTATATCTTTTGTAACATTTTCTATCTTATCTAAAAATATTATTTCAGGAAACATTGAAAACATTATTAAGACTCTCCTGTGTGCCAAGAACAAGTCTTAGGAGCTGCCAACTCTGTTCATTTCACTCCAGTATAGCACTGTACATAGCATAATAATTGGTAACATTAGTTGATAAAGCAAAAAAATTAACTCATCAGTCAAAAGAAATATATAATTAAAATTGGGTGGGCCCTATTTGTACATGTCTTGGTGACTGATTTGTCCTCATAGTATTCAATAAAAATGATTCCAGGAGCCTCTTTCAGAGAGGCCCCTGACATTAATTTATTAAGATATTAAGATTATACAACAGATGTTTCATAATCTCTAAATATGAAAATAATGTAAACATTTTCAAAAGGAATAAAATGACAAAGAGGAAGTTATACTTGTATGAGTAAGTGAGAGTGATGTACAAACACTATAAATATTTTAGCATTGAATGGCTGAATCAATGAACGAATTAGAGAGTAAATGAACCACCATAGAGATGTTATCAATTCAAAGATACCTTCTAAGTTGTTGCAGCATTAGAAGGAGAAATTTAGGCCAGGCTCAGTGGCCAAAACCTGTAATCCCCGCACTTTGGAGGCCAGATGGGCAGATGATGAGGTCAGGAGTTTGAGACCACCATGACCAACTTGGTGAAACTCCATCTCTACTAAATGTGGTGTATCACATTTATTGACTTGCATATGTTAAACCATCAAAAGACAAAATTTAGCCAGGTGTTGTGGTACATGCCTGTAATCCCAGCTACTCAGGAGGCTAAGGCTTGGGAATTGCTTGAACCTGGGAATTGGAGATTGCATTCAGCTGAGATCACACCACTGCACTCCAGCCTGGGGGACAGAGCAGGATTCCATCTCAAAGAAAAAAAAAAGAAGAAGAAGAAGGAGAAATCTAGAAAGAGAAAATAATGGATGTCTTTTAAAAAATCAAGACTTTATTTTATTAAAAAAATTTTTTTTGAGACAGAGTTTTGCTCTTGTTGCCCAGGCTAGAGTACAATGGCATGATCTCGGCTCACTGCAACCTCTGCCTCCTGGGCTCAAGCGATTCTCCTGCCTCAGCCTCCCGAATAACTGGGATTACAGGCATGTGCCACCATGCCTAGCTCATTGTTTTAGCATTTTTAGTAGAGATGGGGTTTCTCCATGTTGGTCAGGCTGGTCTTGAACTTCCTTCCTCAGGTGATCCGCCAGCCTCCACCTCCCAAAGTGCTGGGATTATGAGCCACTGTGTCCAGCCCAAGACTTTTTTAGAGCAGTTTTAAGTTTACTTAAAAACTTCTGCTTAATTTTTGAAGAAAAATTGAGCAGAAAGGCCACAGAGTTTCCATATTTTCTCTTACATACCCCTTCACAAAGTTTTCCATATTATTAACATCTTGCATTATGGTAGTACATTTGTTACAGTTGATAAGCCTATATTGATACATTATTACTATTAACTGAAGTCCATAGTTTACACTGGGACTTTTCCTTTGTGTTATACAGTTCTATGGGCTTTGCCAAATGCATAATGTTATTTATCCACTATTACAGTATTATACAGGATAGTTTCACTGCCCTAAAAAAACTCTTTTGCTTCACCTACTCATCTTTTCCCCTTGCTTTTTGCCAGGTGGATTTACAGCTGAATTCTATCATACATTCAAAGAAGAATTGATACCAATCCTATTGACATGATTCTATTAGATAGAGGAAATCTCCCCTGAATCATTCTGTGAAGCCAGTGTCTCCCTAATACCAAAACCAGGAAAGGACATAACAAACAAACAAACAAATAAACAAAACAAAAGGAAAACCACGGCCCAGTGTCCTTGATGAACATAGATGCAAAAATCCTCAACGAAATACTAGCTAACCAAGTTTAACAGCATATCAGAAAGATAATCCACCATGATTAAGTGAATTTCATACCAGGGATGCAGGGATGGTTTAACATATGCAAGTCAATAAATGTGATACACCACATAAAAAGGATTCAAAACAAAAATCCCATGATCATCTCAATAGAAACAGAAAAAGCACTTGACAAAATCCAGTATCCCTTTATGATGAAAGCCTCATCAAAATTGACATAGAAGTGGCATATCTCAACTTGAATAATACAAGGGAAAAAAAATCTCTGGCTGTCATTGAGTTCTTAAATAAACTTTTTTCTCTAATATAAACTTATCAATTATACTTCTTTTTAAAAATTTACTGATGCCTCAGCATTGGCCATATACATAAATAACAATGTTTTGCTTTATAAATAGTGCAGGTATTCCCAATTCCTACCTCCCATTCCTTATAACTTTTTTTAAAACATTTTACATATTCATAAGCTATAATCATTGAATACATTGTTCCTTTTATTACTTTGAAAACACTGTTGTCTGTAACATTCATCTCTTCTTTATATAATCCAGGTTTCTAACCTAGCCCATTGCCTTCTCTCAAGAACTTCTGTTAACATTTCTTTCGTTTCTTTTTTTCCCCCAACACGGAGTCTCACTCTGTCGCCCAGGCTCGAGTGCAATGGCACAGTCTTGACTCATTGCAATCTCCACCTCCTGGGTTCAAGCAGTTCTACTGCCTTAGCCTCTTGAATAGCTGGGATTACAGGTGTGTGCCACCATGCCTGGCTAATTTTTGTATTTTTAGTAGAGACAGGGTTTCACTGTGTTGGCCAGGCTGCTCTCAAACTCCTGACCTGGTAATCCACCCGCCTAAGCCTCCCAAAGTGCTGGGATTTTAGGCATGAGCCACCATGCCTGATGAACATTTCTTTCAAGATAAATTTCCTTATTTATCAGTTCCAGGAGCTCTTTGAAGGAGTCTTTAGGGTTTTCTAGGTATACACTTATATTATCAGCAAGCAGCAACAGATTGACTAACTCTTTAATGATTTAGATGTCCTTTATTTCTTTCTCTTGTCTGATTGTTCTGGCTATGACTTCCAGTACTATGTCGAATAGAAGTGGTGAGAGTGGGCATCCTCATCTTATTCCAGATCTCAGCGGAAATCCTTTCAACTTTTTTCCATTCATATAATGTTGGCTGTGGGTTTGTCATAGATAGCTTTTATTATGTTAAAGTATGTCCTTTCTGTGCCGATTTTGATGACGGTTTTGATTATAAAGGGATACTGGATTTTGTCAAGTGCTTTTCCTGCTTCTATTGAGATGATAATGGGATTTTTGTTTTTAATCCTGTTTATGCAGTGTATCACATTTATTGACTTGCATATGTTAAACTATCCCTGCATCCCTGGTATGAAACCCACTTAATTAACCATGGTGGATTCTTTCTGATATGCTGTTGAGCTTGCTTAGCTAGTATTTTGTTGAGGATTTTTGCATCTATGTTTATCAGGGATATTAGGCCATAGTTTTCCTTCTTTTTTGGTATGTCCTTTACTGGTTTTTGTATTGGGGTGATACTGGCTTCATAGAATGATTTAGGGAGGACTCCCTCTGTTTCTTGCGGAGTAGTGTCAATAGGATTGGTATCAATTCTTCTTTGAATGTCTGGTAGAATTCAGCTGTGAATCCATCTGGTTTGGGCATTTTTGTTTGCAGTTTTTTTTTATTATTATTATCATTTCAGTCTCACTGCTTATTATTGGTTTCTTCAGAGTTTCTATTTCATCCTGGTTTAATCTAGGAGTGTTGTATATTTCGACGAATTTGTCCATCTCCTCTAGATTTTCTAGTTTATGCACAAAAAGGTGTTCATAGCAGCCTTGAATATCATTTTTTGTATTTCTGTGGTATTTCTTGTAATATCTCTCATTTTGTTTCTAATTGAGCTTATTTGGATCTTCTCCTTTTTTTTAATTTCTTTTTTTTTTTTAATTGTACTTTAGGTTCTGGGGTACATGAGCAGATCATGCAGTATTGTTGCATAGGTACATATGTGGCAAGGTGGTTTGCTGCCTCCATCCCCCTGTCACCTATATCTGGCATTTCTCCCAATGTTATTCCTCCCCAACCTCCCCACCTCCCCCACTGTCCCTCCCTTAGCTCCCCCCAACAGACTCCAGTGTGTGATGCTTCCCTCCCTGTGCTCATGTGTTCTCATAGTTCAACATCTGCGTATGAGTGAGATGCAGTATTTGGTTTTCTGTTCTTGTGTCAGTTTGCTGAGAATGATGGTTTCCAGATAAATCCATGTCCCTATAAAGAACATGAACTCATTCTTTTTTATGGCCGTGTAGTATTACATGGTATATATGTGCCACATTTTCTTTGTCTAGTCTGTCACTGATGGGCATTTGGTGTGGTTCCAGGTCTTTGCTACTGTAAACAGTGCTGCAATGAACATACATGTGCATGTGTCTTTATAATAGAACAACTTATAATCCTTTGGATATATATACAGTAATGGGATTGCTGGGTCAAATGGAATTTCTATTTCTAGATACCTGAGGAAGCACCACACTGTCTTTCACAACAGTTGAACTAATTTACACTCCCACCAACAGTGTGAAAGTGTTCCTATTTCTCCACATCCTCTCCAGCATCTGTTTTCTCCTGATTTTTTAACGATTGCCATTCTAAGTGGTGTGAGATGGTATCTTATTGTGGTTTTGATTTGCATTTCTCTGATGACCAGTGATGATGAACATTTTTTCATATGTTTCTTGGCCTCATAAATGTCTTCTTTTGAAAAGTGTCCATTCATATGGTTCACCCACTTTCAAATGGGTGTTTTTTTTTTCTTGTAAATCTGCTTTAGTTCTTTGTAGATTCTGGATATTAGGCCTTTGTCAGATGGGTAGTTTGCAAATATTTTTTCCCATTCTGTTGGTTGCCAGTTCACTCTAATGATTGTTTCTTTTGCTGTGCAGAAACTCTTCAGTTTAATTAGGTCTTGTTTGTCTATTTTGGCTTTTGTTGCCAATGCTTTTGGTGTTTTAGTCATGACGTCCTTGCCTATGCCTAGGTCCTGAATGGTATTGCCTAGGTTTCTTCTAGGATTTTTATGGTGGTAGGTTTTATGTTTAAATCTTTAATCCATCTGGTGTTAATTTTAGTGCAGAGTATAAGGAAGGGGTCCAGTTTCAGCTTTCTGCACATGGCTAGCCAGTTTTCCCTACACCATTTATTAAACAGGGCATCCTTTCCCCATTGCTTGTTTTTGTCAGGTTCGTCAAAGATCAGATTATTGTAGATATGTGACGTTTCTTCTGAGGTCTCTGTTCTGTTCCAGTGGTTTATATCTCTGTTTTGGTATCAGTACCATGCTATTTTGATTACAGTAGCCTTGTAGTATAGTTTGAAGTCAGGTAGCATGATGCCTCCAGCTTTGTTCTTTTTGCTTAAAAAAGATTTGGCTCTCTGTTAGTCTGTGATTGGAGAATAGGAATGTTTGTGATTTCTGCACATTGATTTTGTATTCTGAGATTTTGCTGAAGTTCCTTATCAGTTTAAGAAGACTTTGGGCTGAGACAATGGGGTCTTCTAAATATACAATTGTGTCATCTGCAAATAGAGACAATTTGACTTCCTCCTTTCCTCACTGAATACCCTTTATTTCTTTTTCTTGCCTGATTGCTCTGGCTAGAACTTCCAATACTATATTGAATAGGAATGGTGAGAGAGGGCATCCTCATCTAGTGCCAGTTTTCAAAGGGAAAGCCTCTTCCAGTTTTGGCATATTCCGTATGATATTGGCTGTGGGTTTGTCATAAATAGCTTTTATTCTTTTGAGATACATTCCATCAATACTTAGTTTATTGAGAGTTTTTAGCATAAAGGGCTGTTGAATTTTGTTGAAGGCTTTTTCTGCATCTGTTGAGATGATCATGTGGTTTTTGTCTTTGGTTCTGTTTATGTGATGGATTACATTCATAGATTTGCATATGTTGAAGCAGCCTTCCATCCCCGGGATGAAGCCTACTTGTGATGGATAAGCTTTTGACGTGCTGTTGTAATGGGTTTGCCAGTATTTTATTGAAGATTTTTGCATTGATGTTCATCATGGATATTAGCCTGAAGTTTTCTTTTTACATTGAGTCTCTGCTTGGTTTTAGTATCAAGATGATATTGGTCTTGTAAAATGAGTTAGGGAAGATTCCCACTTTTTGTACTGTTTGGAAGAGTTTCAGAAGGAATGGTACCAGCTTCTTTTTGTACGTCTGGTAGAATTCAGCTGTGAACCCGTCTGGACCTGGACTTTTTTTGGTTGGTAGGCTATTAATTGCTCTCTCAACTCCAGATCTTGTTATTGGTCTATTCAGGGATTCAAGTTCTTCCTGGTTTAGTCTTGGGAGAGTGTAAGTGTCCAGGAATTTAACCATTTCTTCTGGATTTGCTGGTTTTTGTGCATAGAGTTGTTTGTAGTAATCTCTGATGTTAGTTTGTGGCTTCAGTGGTGATATCTCCTTTATCATTTTTTATTGCATCTATTCAGTTCTTCTCTCTTTTCCTTTTTATTAGTCTGGCTAGTAGACTGTCTATTAACATTTAATGTTAATATTGTTTTATGTGAATTTGATCCTGCCATTTTGTTACTGGCTGGTTTTTTTGCCTGTTAGTTGATGCGGCTTCTTCATTGCATTGTTGGTCTTTACCATTTGGTATGTTTTTGTAGTGGTTGGTACTGGTTGTTCCTTTTCATGGTTAGTACTTCCTTTAGAAGCTCTTGTAAGGCAGGTCTGGTGGTGACAAAGTCTCTCGATAGTTGCTTGTCCATAAAGGATTTTACTTCTCCTTCACTTATGAAGCTTAATTTGGCTGGATATGAGATTCTGGGTTGAAAGCTCTTTTCTTTAAGGTTGTTGAATATTGGCCCCCACTCTCTTCTGGCTTTTAGGGTTTCTAAAAGAGAGAGATCCACTGTGAGTCTGATGGGCTTCCCTTTGTGGGTGACCTGGCTTTTCTCTCTGGCTTCCCTTAGCATTTTTTCCTTCATTTCAACCCTGGTGAATCTGATGATTATGTGCCATGGTGTTGCTCTTCTTGAGGAATATCTTTGTGGTGTTTTCTGTATTTCCTGGATTTGAATGTTGGCCTTCCTTGCTAGCTTGGGCAAGTTCTCCTGGATAATATCCTGGAGAGTTTTTCCCAGCTTGGATTCATTCACCCCATCGCATTCAGGTACACCAATCAAGCGTAGATTAGTTCTTTTTCACATAATCCCATATTTCTTGGGGGCTTTGTGCATTTCTTTTTACTCCTTTTTCTCTAGTCTTGCCTTCTCATTTTATTTTATTGAGTTGATCTTCAATCTTTGATATCATTTCTTCTCTTTGATTGATTTGGCTATTGAAACTTGTCTATGCTTTGCGAATTTCTTGTGCTGTGTTTTTCAGCTCCATCAAGTAGTTTATGGTTTTCTCTAAGCTGATTATTGTAGTTAGCATTTCCCCTAACCTTTTTTCAAGGTTTTTAGTTTCTTTGCATTCGGTTAGAACATGTTCCTTTAGCTCAGAGAAGTTTGTTATTACCCATCTTCTGAAGCCTGCTTCTGTCAGTTTGTCAAACTCGTTCTCCATTCTGTTTTGTTTCCTTGCTGATGAGGAGTTGTGATCCGTGGGAGGAGAAGAGGCATTCTGGTCTTTGGTGGTTTCATCCTATTTGTGCTGGTTTCTTCCCATCTTCATGGATTTATCTAGTTTTGATCTCAGGGAGCCGCTTGATGATGCAGTCTGTCCCTTGTCTGCCTGTAGAGGCACTGCTGGCCTGCCACAGACTCAGTCCAGCTGCTGTGTAGGCTTCCTGTGTCTTTTGTTTACACAGGGAGATTAGGCCCACCTCTGTAATGGCATATGCCCTTCTCCCCACTGAGCTCAATCCTTCCAAGTCTAGCTTGAACTGATATGTTGGCTGTGAAACCCTCAAGCAAGAGGGCTTCAGCCTGCTGGGCTTTGTTGGGGGAGGGACCTGCCTAGCCTGTCACCTGTCTCCCTGATTTTAGCACTCCCTCTCTCCGGGAGTCCATTAGCTTTATCCTACAGGCTCTCCTGGCCAGCCAGTGCATCTGTGTAGATCTGTGTCAAGAATCCAAGGCACCAGCAGGGGCTCCCATTCAACTCTGTGCAGGTAACTTGGGTACTTTTCAGCCTGGTGAAGATCTCCTGGTCTGTAGGTTGCAGAGGCTTTAGGAGAAGCACAGTATCTGGACCAGTGTGCCAGAGTGGGGAAGCCCCTGATCCTCTCGTCAGATGCTCTTCTCTGGTGGTGCAGCACCCCGCCCCCCCCTCAGTTTGCCCTCTTTGGGGTGTGCCCACTGTCCAACCAGTCTCATTGAAATGAACCTGGTACCTCATTTGAAGATGCAGAGATCATTCGCTTTCTGCATTCTCTCACTGGGAGCTGTGCACCAGACCTGTTTCTATTCGGCCATCTTGGAGGAAGTTTTCTCTCTTCTTTTCTTGGCTAATCTCGCTAATGGTATTAATTTTGTTAATTAATTTCCAAAGAACCAGCTTTTTGTTTTATTTATCTTTTGTATTTATCAATTTCATTTACTTCTACTCTGATATTTGTTTTTTTTCCTCTTCTGAATTTTGATTTGGCTTGTTCTTGTTTCTCTAGTTCTTTGAGGTGTGACCTTAGATTGTCTATTTGTACTCTTTCAGACTTTTTGATGTAGGCATTTAACCTATGAACTTTCCTTTTAGTGCCATTTTTGCTGTATCCCAGAGGTTGTGATAAGTTGTGTCACTATTATCATTCATTTCAAATAATTTAAAAAGTTTCATCTGAATTTTATTGATTGTTTGCCCAACAATCATTCAGGAGTAGGTTATTTAACTTCCATGCATTTACATGGTTTTGAGGGTTCTTTTTGGAGTTGCTTTCCAACTTTATTCCACTCTGGTCTCAGAGAGTATTTGATGTAATTTCCATTTTCTTTATTGAGACTTGTTTTGTGACCTATCATAGGTCTATCTTGGAGAATGTTCCATGTGCTGATGAATAGAGTGTATATGCTTTAGTTGGTAGATAGGATGTTCAATAAATATCTGTTAAGTCCATTTGTTCTATGTTATAGTTTAAATCCCTTGTTTCTTTGTTGACTTTCTGTCTTGACGACCTGCCTAGTGCTGTCAGTAGAGTATTAAAGTCTCAAATATTATTGTATTGCTGTCTATTTCATTTCTTAGGTCTAATAGTAATTGTTTTATAGAATTGGGAGCTGTGGTGTTAGCTGTATATATATTTAGGATGTGATATTTTCCTCTTGGTATTTTTCTATTGGACAAGTTCTTTTATCATTATATACTATCTGTCTTTGTCTTTTTTAACTGCTGTTGCTTTGAAGTATGCTTTGTCTGATATAAGAATAGGTACTCCTGCTAACTTTTGGTGTCCATTTGCATGAAATATCTTTTCCACCCTTTTACCTTAAGTTTTTGTGAGTTCTTATATGTTAGATGAGTCTTTTAAAGACAGCAGATAGTTGGTTGGTGAGTTCTTATCCATTCTGCCATTCTCTATCTTTTAAATGGATTATTTATGCCACTTTCATTCAACATTAATATTGAGATATGAGGTACTATTCTAATAAGCTATTTGTTGCATGAATACCTTGTTTTTTTTTTTTTTTTCTTCGTTGTGTTTTTGATTTGTAGGACCTTTGAGATTTATACTTTTAGGAGGTTCTATTTTGGTGTATTTTGAGGATTTGTTTCAAGATTTGGAGCTCCTTTTAGCAGTTCTTGTAGTGCTGGCTTGGTAGTGTTGAATTTTCTCAGTATTTGTTTATCTGAAAAAGACTATCTTTACTTCATTTATGAAGCTTAATTTCACTGGATACAAAATTCTTGGCTGATACTTATTTTGTTTAAGGAGGCTAAAGATAGGTCCCCAATCTCTTCTAGCTTATAGGGAGGGTTTCTGGTGGGAAATCTGTTAATCTGGTAGCTTTTCTTTTATAGCCTCCCCACTGCTTTTGTCTTACAGCTCTTAAGATTCTTTCCTTTGCCTTGACTTTAGGTAACCCGATGACTATGTTCTTAGGTGATGATCTTTTTGCGATAACTTGTCCAGGTTTTCTTTGAGCTTCTTATATTTCAATGTCCAGATCTCTAACGAGTCCAGGGAAGTTTTCCTCGATTATTCCCTCAAATATGTTTTTCAAACTTAAATTCCTTTTCTTGCTCAGGATGACCAATTATTCTTAGTTTGTTCATTCCACATGATCCCAAACTTCTTGGAGTCTTTGCTCATTTTTCTTTCCTGGTGTCTTTGTTGGATTGAGTTAATTTTAAAAGGCTTGTCTTTGATCTCTGAAGTTCTTTCTTCTACTTTTTTGATGCTATTGCTGAGACTTTGAGTGTATTTTGCATTTCTCTAAGTGTGTCCTTCATTTCCAAAAGTTGTGATTATTTTTTTATTTATGCTGTCTATTGCACTGAAGATTTTTCCCTTCAGATCTTGTATTATTTTCAAAATTTCATTTAGTTGGACTTCACCTTTCTCTGGTGCCTCCCTGATTCACTTAATATACTTGACCTTCTGAATTCTTTTTCTGGCAATTCAGAGATTTTTGTCTTGGTTTGGATCTATTACTGCTTAGCTAATGTGGTCTTTTGGGGGTGTTAAAGAACCTTGTTTTGTCATGTTGCCAGAATTGTTTTTCTGGTTCCTTCTTGTTTGTGTAGACTATACTAGAAGGAAGATCTGGGGCACAAGCGCTGCTGTTCAGATTCTTTTGTCCCACAGGGTGCTCCCTTGATGTGGTGCTTTCCTTCTTCCCCTAAGGATGTGGGTTCCTGAGAGCCAAACTGCAGTGATTGATATTTCTCTTCTGAATCTAGCCACCCAACACAGCTACCAGGCTCTGGGCTGGTACTGGGGAGTGTCTGCATAGAGTCCTGTGATGTGTGAAGCATTTTCAGGTTTCTCAGCCATGGATACCAGCACCTGCTCTGGTTGAGGTACCAAGGGATTGATAAGGACTCTGTAAGAGTCCTTGGTTGTACTTTTGTAAAGCGTGCTGGTTTTGTGTTGATTTGCTTCCAGTCAGGAAATGGTGCTTTCAAGAGTGTATCAGCTGTGGTTACATTGGGAGGATACAAGCTTGCCCTAGGGTTGCCCTTGGATAAGTATTCAGGTTTCTCAGGTGGGCAGGGCCATATAATTACCAAGGGATTATGTCCTTTGTCTTTGGCTACCATGGCTGGTAGAGAAAGATCTCAGATTGATGGATGATTAGGCATGTCTGAGCTCAGACTATTCTTGGGCAGGGCTTGCTGTGGCTGCTGTGGGGGATGGAGTTTGGTTCTCAGGCCAATGGAGTTATGTTCCTGGGAGGATTATGGCTGCCTCTGCCGCAACATGCATGTTGCCAGGGAAGTCAGGGAAAGCTAGCAGTTATAGGCCTCACCCAGCTCCCACACAGACCAAAAGGCTGGTCCCACTCCCACCATGCCCCTCCAACAGCACTGAGTTAATTTCCAGGTAGCAGACGAACAGGGCTGAGAACTTGCCCCCGGCCTCCCAGCTGAGAAAGCAAGAAGGGCTTTCAGGTTTCCTGCCTCCCTACCTGCCATGGCTTTTGTGCTGTGTCTGCACATCTGATTTGCCCCCTTCCCAGATTCTGTCCAGGAAACTTGGTGATTGGTTGAAATTGTTACAGAGTTTAGCTGGAAGTTTCCTTCTTCCTGTGGTCTTTTCCCAGTTCCTTTGGCAGCCCTTCCCATGGACCCCTGTGAGACAAAATCAGAAATGGCTTCCCTGGGGACCAAGAGTGCCCACAGGGCTCTTTCTGCTGCTTCTTCTACCCTAATATTTCACTCAACTTTCTAAATTTGTCTAGGCTCTAGGTAAAGTAAAATCCTTTTCCTGTGATCTAGAACTTCAAGTTCCCCAATGAGGGTGTCTGTTCCAGGGGCGGCTGATTCCCCTTTCACACTTGCACACTCTGGACACCAACAATTTTTCAGCTGTCTCTTGTCTCTTGGGGCCTGCAACAGCGACTTGCTTCCTTCAAAGGGTCTGTGGATTCTCTCAGTTTTCCTAATATGTTCCTGCAGTAGTTATTGGAGGAAAAGTTCATGATGTGAAGCTCCACATGCTGCTCTGTCCATTCAACTGGAAGGTGCAAGGTAGTCCTGCTTCCTATCTGCCATGTTTTCTATATCTTAGGCTAAATTTTCTTCTACTGTTCTTGTTTATGTTTGCACTGTTGTCTTTGGATTTCCCTAGAGATTCCTTCTTAAATAGGACCTATGATTTGCAGTTCTTTCAGCTGTAATCCACTGTTATTATTCAGGAGCCTAATTAATGTGCTAATAAAGTGTGGAGGGAGGGAAAGTGTTCCGTGATCCTGTGATTAGGTTTTATTTTGTATATGAGTCTGTTTTTCTGGTCTGTGACCTTCACAAGTACCTCTATTCCATTGCCCCTCATGTAAGACAGAAAGTCTAGAAGTGTCTGAAGTTGGACATTTCCCTTTACCAGTGTCAAAGGCACAGGGTGCTAGAGTTGGATATTTTCCTGCCCCCAGGTGCATTAGCTCTCATAAATCATAGATGAGTTAATCTCTGGCAAAGTAGTTTCTTTTAAATTTAATTTTTATTATTAATATCTGTAGGGGAGCCTATCATAACTTATTCAGATTGCTCTAAAATCAGAGAAAGCAGATATTGGGTGACAGCTTCAAAAACTGTCTTCTGAATTATGAATATAAACTTAATTACACAAACTTTGAGACATTTGTTAGTTACCTTTCAGGGTTTCAGCACTGGTGTATGAGATTACCAATCTAATGTCTTATAAGCAAATGAGGTTTAATCTTGTCGTTCTAATTTTTCATGTATTATTAATATTAAGCTCCAAATAAATATAAATATAGTTCAGGATTAATAGAAAATCCAGCAAAATGTCTCCTATAAATGTTACTAACAATTGTTAACCTATTTGCGAGTTTAGGTTGATCATGGATTTCCCAATGCCATTACCTAAAATGGGGAATCCAAAATGAATCTAACTTGAACCTATTTTTCTTCCTGGTTTATTAGAGATGTTTATCTGAGAGATTACTGTGAATCATAGGATTGTGAGATTGCCTTTGGTGACAGAAGGCATTTTACAAAATGTAGAGCTTCTGCAAGTCTCCAAAATAATTAAAATTCCTAAAACACATGCAACAGATGGCAAAAGGGTTTGAACTAAATGTGTGTGACTTTTTGCTACTCAGTTTTACATAATAATGTGTTTGTGCAGTTAAGGTGGTGACCTTTTATGATAACTTCTACAGATACATAAACTGAAATATGCTCTCTGGAGTTGCTAAAATGTGACAATTTTAGAAAAGATATTAAAGGACTTTTCTCATGATTTCTCTATAATTTCACTATTGTAATATCAAATTACAAACTCCTGTCATCTGGAGTTTCTTTTCTTTGATATTTAGCCCTTTCCTCCACCAAAATGGCTTGAGAGAATTTACTGGCAGTAGTGCTGTGTTCTATAGCATTCAGTTTTTCCTCTTAAACCTTAAAAGTCATGTGTATTTGAAACTTTTAATTGTGTTTTAAATATTCCTTTGAATATAAGAAGAAATTTTTATCTTGTTTTTGAGTAGCTTACATCAGTTCTTATCCATTACATATCCCCTTTACCTCAAAATAATGCAGCCATAGTTCTGACTTGATTATCTGTGGGTAATGGTAGATTTGTGATAATTCATCTGTTTTGATGATATATTGCTGTGTGAGAAACCACTCCCAAATTTAAGAGCTTAAATCAATAACCGTTCTAGCTGAAACAAAGATCCTTAAGAATAAATTGAGAGGTATGCAGAACCTGTACTAGGAAAAAGTTTAAACACTCCAGAAAACATTCAACATTCAACATTATTAAGACGTTAGTTCTCCTTACATTAATGTACAAACTTAATGCAATACTAACAAATGTCCCAAGAAACTATTTTATGGAATTACACCCTGTATTTGTTGATCCTGTATTTGTATTGTTACAAACATGTAACAATAGCCAGGAAAAGGCCAAAAAAGAGAAAACTAAAAGTAATAGCTAGCCCTATCAGACATTAAAACCTAGTAAAATAGGAGATATCTTCTATTATTAAAACATCATTACACTCATGTTTGCATAGACTAATAGACCAATGAAATAGGATAGAATGTCCAGAAATAAATTCAACTACATCTGGAAATTTAGCATATGATAAATATAGCATTTCAAATGACTGGACTGAAGAGAGACTTTTAAATAAATGGTTCTAGAAGAACTAGATCACCATTCAGAAAAAGATATTTTATACCATATCTTATACCCAAAAATAATGCATTAGAGATCTAAATGTGAAAAATAAAACCATACAAGTACTAAAAGAAAATATAAGTGTATTTTTCTTTAAATTTTGTAAAGGGAAAGGCTTTTTAACTCAGACTGAAAATCACAGGCAATAAAAGAGAAGATTGATAAATTTAACACTAGAACATTTTTAAAAATTTTATGCTCAAACTATTATAAACAAAGTCAAAAGACAACTGACAAAGTGCAAGGAAATATTCACAACATCTAGGAAAAATGCTAATATCCCTAATACATAAAGAACTCTTAAAAATGAAAAGGCATGACTGGGTGCTTTGGCACACGCCTATAATCCTAGCACTTTGGGAGGCCAAGGTGGGCAGATCACAAGATCTAGAGATTGAGACCATCCTGGTCAACATGGTGAAACCCCGTCTGTACTAATGATACACAACTTAGCTGAGTGTGGTGGTGCGCACCTGTCATCCCAGCAACTCGGGAGGCTGAGGCAGGATAAGCACTTGAACCCAAGAGGTGGAGGTTGCAGTGAGCCGAGATCATGCCACTGCACTCCAACCTGGTGACAGAACAAGGCTCCATATCAGAAAAAAAAAAAAAAAAAAAAAAAAAAAAAAGAAGAGACAGAAGATCAAAAAGCCTAAAGAAATGTTCTCACCACAAAGAAATGTTAAATGCATGAGGTGATGGATAAAGTAGCTATGCTGATTGGATCATCACACAACATAAATATGTATTGAAATATCAAATTATATCCCATAATCATATACAGTGACAATGTGTCAATTAAAATATAGTAATTTTTAAAAATGAGGAACATATCTATGAATTTATTTGGAGTAATTTCTAGTGTATTCAGTTCTGAAATAATACCATAGTGCAAAAATAGCAAAAGAGGAACTTCTTTCATATGAGAAAGAAGGAGATATAAGAAAGTACATTTGTATTCTGCTCATTTGTGAGGAAAAAATATACAGGAGTATTAAGTAAGCCTAAAGAAATTAGTTATGTACAGGGATTGAGTAGAAATGGGTTGGAATAAAGGAGAATAATAACAGAATAGTATGAATGAGGAAGGCATACCTTTTTTGTATAGCTCTGACTCTTAGATCATAGTAATATTTACACAGGAAACAAAATAAGTAATTGAAATCAACCAAGTTGCCTTTTTTTTTTTTTTGACTGTAGTCAGATGATACATGAGGAGTCATCTAGAGGTTTTACTTGGATGTAGAGAAAGTTTGGCCTCCCTTCCTCTTCATGTAGTCTCACGGCCTTTTCAGTAACTTCTCCCTTTATCTCTCCAGCAAGATATCCTGTACTTCTCACATGGTTTCAAACTCCAAGAATGTAAGAACAAAAGCTACCAAGTATTCTGAATGTCTAGGTTCAGAAATCCCAGACCATCACTTCCTCTGTATTCTATTGTCAAAGCAGTTGTAGCCTAGCAAAAAACCAAAGATGTGGAGGATGACATTCACCTCTTGGTGATAGAGTGGTTTGTGCATAAAGGAGAGAAGAAATTGATAGTGTCTATCTTTGGAGTTTAGAGATCATTGACTGATATCAGACTGTGGCTCATGATGTAGCCTGACTATAGAAGAGGGAAGAGCCAAATGACTCACAAAGGAGCATAGACTCTTGTGGGATATCATATTTACTTTTTTGAAAATAACTGAGCAGTCATTAGATTATTAACTGTGAAATAATCTTCCTGATTGTAAAGAGATATGTTACTATTTCTGAAATTTTCTTTCTAACTGAAAGTAGATAGATAGCTAGTATTGCAACTATATAGTATAACATAATAAGTCTTTTTACATGATAGCTCATCATAATATTGACTATTCTTGTGCCCTTGCTAAATTTTCTATTTTTAATCTTTGTACTTTTCAACTATTCTTCATTTCCATTGTTAGTAGATAAATGTACTAACCTGTTTATCTACTCTGGCCATTCACCAATTTGCCATTGGTTGATTCACTCATTTATTTATTTAACAAACAAATATTTGTTTGATTACATTAGAAATACAAAGATGAATAAGAAATCATTTTTGCGTCAAGATGAGTCTATCAATGGAAAGGCTAATTAAAACAAAATAGACATATGACCGAATTATGTTGGAAATAGCCTTGTTTGGTTTTAGTAAATATATGGTATTTGTGCCAGAATTTGAAGGATCTATTGTTCTTCAAATGGTAGAAGTATAATAGAACATTTTAAAAAGACTAAATAGCCCAGGCCTTGGCTCAAAGTTCTGAGAGTATGTCTGACAAGATGGGATGCTCAGACTAGAGTAGCGTGTCTAGAATATTAGTGTAAAATTAGAAATTTGTTTGCATTAAAAAAATTGTAGTAAATATAAATAAGATAATTTTCCATTTTAGCCATTATACAGTGTATAATTCAGTGACATTAACTTCATTTACATTGTTGTATAACCATCACCACTTTCCATCTCCAGAACTTACTCACCATCCCAAACTGAAATGGTGTACCCATTAAACAATGACTTTCTGTTACCCCTTTCTCAACCTCTGGCAACCGCTATTCTGCTTTCTATCTCTATGAATCTAATTAGAAATTTAAAACTCCTCTTCTCTAGACTGTCATTGGGTGTTACACAGTAGGTAAAATGCAGTCTTAGTGAGGGAGAAAAAAAGGATGGAGAACTTGTTGCTTATTATAACTGAATTTGCACTGCTTGAATGAAAACATATGACCCCCATTTAATGCAGAAAGCATGTTTTAGAAGATAAACTTCTGGTTTATTATGTAAATATTTTTTGATATTCCAGGTTTACTCTTGCTTGACATCCTATGTTGTGTGCATTGAGATATTACTCCCAATCTGGCCACTTGGTTAAACTAGCATAGTGTATTATTCAGCGATATGACAAAAAGTATAGTTGCTGAGATTTTCATCTGCTTTTATTCTTTTGTTGCAGTTTTCTTTTTAAAAAAATTATACATATACAAGTCATTAAAATTGCTTGAGGTATTATTTAGGCATTTAGATTATCT
This sequence comes from Sapajus apella, assembly GCF_009761245.1. Classification (NCBI taxonomy): domain Eukaryota; kingdom Metazoa; phylum Chordata; class Mammalia; order Primates; family Cebidae; genus Sapajus; species Sapajus apella. The sequence continues at coordinate 1,111,230 of NW_022437005.1, forward strand.
TTCTTTTCAGACTAAGAATTATGAAGCAGTAAAACTACCAGAGAAAAATGAAAGTTGAAGTAATTAATGTTTCATTATTTTTCTTTATCTTTTCTGTTTATGTTGGTTTGAAATCTTTTTGATTTATATGAGTGTAGTGATCAGTAGGTGTAGTGATCAGTAGTAGAATAAATGTGCCACTTTTTAAAATTCCTGCAGTATCTTAAAAGAATGTTAATAGTAAATTGCTCAAATATTAGAGATTGTACAAAGAAATTGCAATATGAATAAAGTGTCTTGTGTTTCATATTTTAAAGTTATTTTTTATAAATATGTATTATAAAATAGACTAGTAATGTATGGATATATGTGTTAATCATATTTTGACTTGGAAGAAACATATATTCACTATCTGAAAATGTATGCAGAAAGCTTATCTTTCTATTTACTTTCTATAATTTCAGTTAATTAATTTTGTTAGTAAAATTGTTATTCTCTCTTTACTTTTTTTTTTTTTTTTTGAGACAGGGTCTTTCTCTCTGTTACTCAGGCTGGAATGCCGTGTCAGTGATCTCTGCTCACTGCAGCCCTGACCTCCTGGGCTCAAGTGATCTTCCAACCTTAGCCACCCAAATAGCAGAGACTACAGGTGCATGCCACCACATCTGGCTAATTTTTTTTATTTTTCGTTCAGATGGGATCTCACTATATTGCCCAGGCTGGTCTCAAACTCCTGGGCTCAAGCAGTCCTTCTGCCTTGGTCTCCCAAAATACTGGGATTGTAGGTGTGAGCCACTGTGCCTGGCCCTCTGTCATTTCTTGGCTGTATTATTATCACAATAGAGTGAAGAAAATAATAGGGAACAATCATTTTGTTAAGCACTGACTGTTTTACTTGCTTCAGATTTAAAAAAAAATCAAGATATAATTCACATACCACAAAACATCTCTTAAAAGTATATATTTTGCTGGTTTTTAGTGTATTCATAAATTTGTGCAGCCATCCCCAATATCTAATTCCAGATCTTTTTTTTTCTCCCAGAAGGAAATCCTCCACCCCTTAACTGTCATGTACCATTTCCCCTCCTCCAGCTCGTAGCAATCACTAATTTACTTTCCATCTCTATGAATTGGCCTATTTCGACATTTCATTTAAATATGATAGAAATATATAATCTGTGACCTTCTGTGTCTGAGTTCTTTTACTTAACATATTGCTTTGAAGAGTCATCCACATTGTAGCATGCATCAGTACCTCATTCTTTTTGATGGCCAAATAGCATTCTATTATATGGCTATACCAAAATTTGTTTATTACATTAGTCAGTTGATAGAAATTTGAGTTGTTTCTACTTTTTGGCTGTTATGAATAATTCTTCTATGAACATTTGTTTGCAAGATTTTTGTGTGGCTATCTTTTCAGTTCTCTTGATTAGATACCCATGAGTGGAATTTCTGTCACATGCAGGCCGTGTGACATAACTCTATGTTTAACCTTTTGAAGAACTACCAAACTTTTTCCCACAGAGGCTATACCATTTTGCATTCCTACCAGCCACATATGAGGGTTCCAATTTCTTTTCATCCTGCTAACACTTATAATTTTCCATTAAAGGAAAAACTTATAGCCATCCTTATAATGAGGTAGTATTACACTGTGTATTTTATTTTTATTTTCCAAATGACTAAGGATGATAAACATCTTTTCATGTGCTTACTGATCAATTGTGTATTTTTGGAGATATGTCTGTTCCAACTCTTTACCCATGTCTTGTTGGTTTATTTAGTCTTTTTTTAATAATTGAGTTGTTAGGTTTTTTGTTTGTTTGTTTGTTTTGAGACAAAGTCTCACTCTGTCGCCAGGCTGGACTGCAGTGGTGCAATCTCGGCTCACTCCAACCTTTGCCTCCCAGGTTTAAGCAATTCTCTTGCCTCAGCCTCCTGAGTAGCTGGCACTACAGGTGCACGCCACCACACCCAGCTAATTTTTTGTAGTTTTAGTAGAGACGGGGTTTCACCACGTTGGCGGGGATGGTCTCGATCTCCTGACCTTGTGATCCACCCACTTCGGCCTCCCAAAGTGCTGGGATTACAGGTGTGAGAGGTCTTTTTAAAATATTTATACTAGACCTTTGTCAGGTATATGATTTGTAAATATTTTTTTCTCTGTCCTTTGGGTTATCTTTTCACTTTCTTGATAGTGTCCTTTGAAGCACAGAAGTTATTAGTTTTGATGAAGTCCAATTTATCTATTTTTAAATTTGGTTGCTTGTACCTTTGTTGTATGTAAGAAACTATTGCCTAATTCAGGGTTATGAATATTTACCCTTATTTTTTCTTCTTAGAGTTTTATACTGTATAACTGTAGTGTATAAACGTAGAGTTTTAGCTCTAACATTTAAGTCTTTGGTCTGTCTTGAGTTAAATTTTATATGTGATAAAGGTCCACAGATGTTAGTTTTTAAAAATACTCTTAAGTGTGAGATGAAAAAGCACTTATAGTTTAGGAGCTTCTTTTCTCCTGGGTCACTTTCTCCTGTTTCCTTAGCTTAAATAGAAAGACTCTGGACTCAGTGCTTGTATACTGCCTTTTGCCTGGACTGCTCTTCTCCAGACCTTTTGCTTGAGGGGCTCCTTCTCATCATTCACACTGCAGAGTGTTCTTCTCTAACGTCTCTAGTTAGATCAGCTACTCCTTTCATACCCCCTGAGTTTAATTATTCACAACTAAATATATCTAGTTAATTTTTTAACTTTAAATTCAGTGGTATGAGTGTAATTTGTTGTCTGTACAACAAACCCCTATGGTACAAGTTTACCTATTTGTTACATAGTTTACCTATTTGTTATATAGGTAAATCTGTGTCATGAGGGTTTGTTGTACAGATTATTTCATCACCAAGGTATTAAGCCTAGTACTCACTGGTTATGTTTCCTGATCGTCTTCCTCCTCCCACCCTCCTCTTCTGATAGACCCTAGAGTGTGTTGTTCCCTTCTGTAGGTCCATATGTTCTCATCCTTTACCTCTCACTTATAAGTGAGAACATGCTGTATTTGGTTTTCTGTTCCTGTGTTAGTTTGCTAAGTAAGGATAACAGTCTCTAGCTCCATCCTTGTCCCTGTAAAGGATGTGATCATGTTGCTTTTTATGGCTGCATAGTATTTCATGGTATATATGTACCACATTTTCTTTATCCACTCTAACACTGATGGGCATTTAGGTTGATTCCATGTCTTTGCTATTGTGAATCATTTTGCAATAAGTATACATGTACATGTGTCTTTATAATAGAATGGTTTACATTTGTTTGGATATATACCCAGGAGTGGGATTGCTGGGTTGAAGGGTAGTTCTGTCTTTAGGTCTCTGAGCAATCACTACACTATCTTCCACAATGGTTGAAATAATTAATACTCCCATCCTAAGAGGGTAAGTTATACAGTGTATAAGCATTCCTTTTTCTCCATAACCACACCAGCATCTGTTATCTTGTGATGTTTTAGCAATAGCCATTCTGACTGGTGTGGTATAGTATCTTATTGTAATTTTGATTTGCATTTCTCTAATGATCAGTGATGTTGAGCTTTTTTCATATGATCTTTGGCTGCACATATGTCTTCTTTTCAAAAATCCCATTTATTTCCTTTGTCCTCTTGTAATGGGGCTGTTTACTTTTTCCTTGTAAGTTTATTTAAGTTCCTTATAGATACTGGATATTGGACTTTTGTCAGATGCATAGTTTGCAAAAATTTTCTTTCATTGTATAGGTTGTCTGTTTACTCTTTTCAGTAGTTTCCTTTGCTGTGCAGATGTTCTTTAGTTTAATTAGATCTCATTTGTCAATTTTTGCTTTTGTTGTGATTGCTTTTGCCATCTTCATCATGAAATCTTTGCTTGTGCCTGTGTCCTGAATTATTGCATATGTGTTCTTCCAAAGTTTTTGTAGTTTTGAGTTTTACATTTATGTCTTTAATCCATCTTGAGTTTAATTTGTATGTGGTGTAAGTAAGGGGTCATCCAATTTTAATCTTCTGCATATGGCTAGCCAATTATTCCAGCACCATTTATTGAATAGGGAATCCTTTCCCCATTGCTTTGTTTTTGTCAGTGTTGTTGAAGATCAGATAACTGCAGGTGTGTGGTCTTATTTCTTGTTTCTGTATTCTGTTACATTGGTCTATGTGTCTGTTTTTGTGCCAGTACCATGCTGTTTTGGTTACTGTAGCTCTGTAGTATAGTTTGAAGTTGGGTAGTGTGATGCCTTTGGCTTTGTTCTTTTTGCTTAGGATTGCCTAGGCTATTTGGGTTCTTTTATTGGTTCCATATGAATTTTAAAATAGTTTTTTTTTCCTAGTTCTGTTAAGAATGTCTATGGTAGTTTAACAGAAATAGCACTGGATCTATAAATTGCTTTGGGCAGTAGGGCCATTTTCACGATACTGATTCTTTCTATCCATGAGCATGGAATGTTTTTCCATTTGTTTATGCCCTCTCTGATTTCTTTGAGTAGTGGTTTGTAGTTCTCCTTGTAGAGATATTTTACCTTCCTAGTTAGCTGTACTCCTAGGTATTTTATTCTTATACCAATTGTGAATAGGATTGCATTCCTGATTTGGCTCTCAGCTTGACTGCTGTTGGTGTATAGGAATGCTAGTGATTTTTGCACACTGATTTTGTCTCCTGAGATTTGCTGAAGTTGTTTATCAGCTTAAGAAGCTTTTGGGCTGAGACTATGGGTTTTTCTAGAATATATCTAGATAATTTACTTGTCCACTATTCATTGCATCTCACAAGAATATAAGTTTCATGAATGTAGACATCTTGTATATCTACATCCCATATCTAGAACAGCAGGGTGCCTGAAACATAGTAGATGTGCCTGAAACTGTGTGTGAAACAGAGTAGATGCTCAGTAATGATTTGTTGAATCAATTCAATGCATTGTAGTACAGGGATAGGATCTAGCATTTACCCCCTTCTTATGATGGAGACATCTTGAAATCATAGCTTTAGTATCTGGAAATCGCAAAACCATCAATTAAAGTGCTATGCTTATCTGCAAAAGAAGTGCTTCATTTTCTTAAAGTTTTTTAATGTTCTGACCCACTCTCAGATATTAAAATGCCCTTCTTTCATGTTCCTCAGAAGAACTATATATAACTAGGGAGAGGTGCATTTCTCTTCAGTCTGTTCTCGGAAATCATAAAGGCAAACTTAATCCCAAAGGAATGGTATTATTGGTTGCTGTGCATTTGCTCTACAATCTGACATTAATTTTATTATGGATATGGCCAACAATTAATTCAAGCAGTATTTATTGAAAGTTCACTGTGTGTAATACACTGCTGGATGCTGAGTATGGAAAAATAGGTAATATGCCATTAAAGCAGAGTTATAACTATACATTTCATTAATCTTTAAGATAATGAAAATATAAAATATAAAGTAAAATAATATAAAATGCAAAGGTCTGTAGTAGAGTAATTTAGAGGATTGAATTTAAGGTCAGAATTACTGGATTCAAATTTCAACTCTGTTACTTGCTAGCTTTAAGGGCTTAGATGAGCTAGCCCTTTTTTTTTTTTTTTTTTTTAAAGCCAGAGTTTTGCTCTTGTCGCCCAGGCTGGAGTGCAGTGGCATGATCTTGACTCACCACAGTCTCCACCTCCTGGGTTCAAGTGATTCTTTTGCCTCAGCCTCCTGAATAGCTGGTATTACAGGCATACACCATCACACCTAGCTAATTTTGTATTTTTAGTAGAGATAGGGTTTCTCCATGTTGGTCAGGCTGATCTCGAACCCCTGACCTCAGGTGATCCACCCAGCTCAGCCTCCCAAAGTGGTGGGATTACAGGCACGAGCCACTGCGCGCAACCTGATGAGCTACTCTTTTTATTTTCAGTCACCTCCTTTGTAAATGATGACAATAATATTTCCTGCCACATAAGGCTTTTATGAAGATTAAATGACAAAATGTATAACAACCACTTAGCATGCATATAGTAAGTGTGCAATATACTATATTATATAAATGTTAGAGTTTCAAAACTGTGGGTATATTTTTTCAAAACTTTTAAAAACTTCCTTACTTAGCTGGCTTGTTATCTGAGTGTGTCCCAGTTTACTGGCAAGCCTAGCACATAGGGATGTGCTATCTTCTTACCAGCCTTTCTTCCCCAGCTTTATAGCTCTATCCCTCACCTTTTTGATGCCCAACCCAGCTAGCTCTGACAGATATTTTTAATACTGACTGCTTTCCTGGATTTCCATAGTGTGTATTTATAATACACATATTCCTAGGTTCTATAGAGGGTAAAATAAATGTGCCTTGAAGGCATTCCCTAGTGAACGTAAATAAAATTAGTTGTTATCAGATTAAAACAGCTTCTGTCTTTGCCTTTCATATCAATGTTTTTGCCATTTACTTGGTAGTTAAGAAATGTGGTACTTCTCAAAAGAAGACATACATGTGGTCAAAAAATAGATAAAAAATGTTCAATACCACGAATCATTAGAGAAATGCAAATCAAAACCACAGTGAGATAACATCTCACACCAGTCAGAATGGCTGTTATTAAAAATACAAAAAATAACAGATATTGGCAAGAATGCAGAGAAGTGGGAGCATGTATACACTGTTGATGAGAATGTAAATTTGTTCAGCCACTGTGGAAAGCAATTTGGTGATTTCTCAAAGAACTTAGAACCACTGTTCGACCTAGCAATCCCATTACTGAATATATACCCAAAGAAAGTAAATCATTCTACCAAAAAAAGACATTTAGTCATATGTTCATTGCAGCACTATTACAATAGCAAAGACATGGAATCAACCTAGATGCCCATCAATGGACTGGATAAAGAATATATGGTACATATACACTATGGAATGCTACGCAGCTATAAAAAAGAACAAGATCATGTCCTTTGCAGCAACATGGATGCAGCTGGAAGCCATTTTCCTCAGTGAAGTAGCACAAGAATAGAAAACAAAATACTGCATGTTCTAATTTATAAGTAGGCATTAAACATTATATACACACAGACATAAAGATGGGTGCAGCAGTAGACACTGGGCACTGGGGACTATTTGAGGGTGGAGATTGGAAGGGAGGCAAAGGTTGAAAAACCGGTAGGGTACCCTGTTTGCCACCTGGGTGATAGGGTCTTTTTTTTTTTTTTTTTGAGGCAGAATCTTGCACTGTCGCCTGGGCTGGAGTGCAATGGTGCGATCTCGGCTCACTGCAACCTCTGCCTCCTGGGTTCATGCAATTCTCCTGCCTCAGCTTTCCAAATAGCTGGGATTATAGGCCCACACTGCCACACATGGCTAATTTTTGTATTTTTAGTAGAGACCAGGTTTCACTATGTTGGCCAGATTGGTCTCGAACTCCTGACCTCGTGACCCGTCTGCCTCGGCCTCCCAAAGTGCTGGTATTACAAGCCACCAAGTCGGGCCAGATCATTTCTTATACTAAACCTCAGCAGCATACAATTTACCCATGTAAGAGACCTGCATGTGTACCCCCAAACCTAAAATAAAAGTTGAGAAAAAAAGCTAAAAGAATGCAAAAGTTTAAAAGAGAAAAAAAAAAAAAAAAAGAAATGTGGTAGATGTGTTCATACTTTTTAGTTGACTATTCCAGACCTGAAAGAATGCAATGTAAACCGACCATAAAAAATAGAAAATTTTGAGAAAGATACAGGTTTCATGACATTGATGTAAATGACATTGGAGAATCCATTGAATACCATGTAAAACCACTGACACATGAGGATTTGACAGTTTACAACTGAAACAGAAAAATTGGCAAGGGTATTGATATAATGATGCTTTAAAATAAACTGATTGGAAGAACAAAGGATTAAGAGAAACCATTTGGGAAACAGATAAACCCTTGAATATTCAAGTTAGATGATATTTGTTAGTGTCTTGTAGGTGTTAAATGTGAATTGACAGATAATTATATCACACTATCATGAAGTAATTTCAGAAAAATCAACAAGGGACATATAGCAGTTTTATTATTTGACCTAAAAATTAGTCCAGAATTATAATTACAGCTAAAATTTTGTTAAATGTTACGTAAAACAACTTTATATTTCAAGTTCCTTTTCAAGATGAAATCGTTAAGTAAGTAGATGAAGTTAACTTTGTAGGGACCAATTTGTCTTAGCCAAGGTAGTATATCTGTACCCCTGATTCCTTATTTGCCTGTGCTCAGCCTATCTGTTGGGATACTTCACTTAGGATTGCTTTGATTCTGAGGGCTTTATTAAGTCCAATGCCTATTATCTATTTTTTCATATCCCATGATTCACTGGTCTATAAGCTGAACTTTAAGTGGTCTGTACTCAAATTGTGATATTAATACAAAGAATTTAGGAGATTCAGATTCAGACTTTGGTACTCAGCACTAAGGTAAGATGGAAGTAATGAGATTCAAGTGAGTGAATTTGGTAGTTTGTCCTATGGAATGTGATTGAAAAGTAGAGTAAAGCCAGATTATGAAAAACTTTGTCAGTCTAAAGGGTATGTACTTTATCCTACAAGTTAGAGTTTCTCAAATTGTGGTCCACGGACCACTTGCATCAAATCACTTGTGATATATGTTAAAAATTCAAATTTCTGATCCCCATCTATTAATCAGAATTCTGGGGCTAAATCCTAGGAATACCCAGTTTTGAGATATCTTTATGTACTTCTTATTAACTTTATAGTTTTAGATTTGAGATATCTTTATGTACTTCTTATTAACTTTATAGTTTTAGATTTATTATTAAATCTAAGTAGTTTGATAAATTTTCTTCTGCATTTTTAAAATGTTGATGATAGTGTAACTTTCGTCAAAAAAAACTTAGAAGGAATGCCATATTTACCTGGAATTTTAGCTTCCTTAATTGTTTCTTTAGATAATATTCCAAAGCTTATCCTAAAGATAAATATGTTTTATATGTTAATTCTATAGATGAAATAGTTTAAAGATAGCATTAGCACTTAATTCCATGCTTTCAGGATTTTCTTATAAAAACAAATTTTCTTTGAAAGCATTATCTAAATTTTTTCAGTTTCTTCACATGGAAACCCCCTGCTGTTATGCAACACTGAAATAACAGCATTGTTTTCACCCATTAAAATACCACTGCAAGATATTGTGAATTGGCTCATTTGCCTTAAATTTTTTTTTTTTTTAACAAATAAGGCAGTGTTTTGAGTTATGCCAGATGTACAAATGAGAGATTTGAGTGTACTTGTAGAATTTAAATTGGAATGCTAATGAGATTCTGACAGGCAGAAAAAAACAGCACAGCCTACATTTTCATCTGTTTATTAAAGTCATTATTTAACTGAAAAAACACGTTATTTAGAGCTATTTATTTATGTGGCATTTATAATTCAGCTCTTAAATTATGTCCAATTAAAGTGCTTCTCATTCTATTTCACTTAATGCAGTAGATTGTTTTGTGCATTCATCTTTTGCTCTGTTTCATTCAGTTGTAGAGTGGCAGTAACTCGAATGAATGAGTATGTCTTTTTTTTTAACTAATGCTACATGGGCTGCTTCATGCTGTGATGCTACATTGACATCTTTATTTTTTATTTGCAGTAATTCCATTGAATTTTCATGGTACATTATTACACAAGATTGCTTATGGTTATTTCACGCGTTGGTTATTTTACTAGAATTCCTAAAATGTGAAAGAAAAAAATAATGTTCAAAGCCTCCCAAATTTCTGAGAAGATAAATTGATTTTAGAGATAACTGAACATAAGACACTAAGCCTTAAAAGTACGTATTTCAACAAAGATATACAAATATATTTTTGGTTCCTTACCAAAAATACTGCTCTTTAAAAAACTTTTATTATTTATTTGGATTTTTTCATTTTTATAGTTCTTTTCAACAAAGGCTTTTTGTGAATGTTTGAGATCACTTAATTACAGTATCTTTTAGGTTTCTTTTATTTATATTTATCTACCTCTCAGATGGAGTTAAAATGAGAGTTTTTAAGGTTATAGGGGTTTAAAATTTTATGTCCATGTACAAAATCAGTACTAGAGGACGAAATAGTAGTGTATAATTTCAAGGGATAGCATGAGGCTGGTTGAGGTCAAACCCAAGATGGAATGCAGACATTATGGGAGGGTCTAGAAGACAATGTGTTTCCTTGAAAAGGCAACTTGTGTGAAGAGAGTAAAATATGTAAGTCCAGAATTGTACAGATGTCATCATTAATGTCAGATCTCTCAACTGCATTCTATAATGGGTTTAGGGATTCTTATATTATAAGAACATTTCACATATTTTAAACAGCCTGATGATGTTTTCATGAAAATCTAGGGTAAAACAAACTCAATAGCATAAAAACTATTTCAGTTAATGTTCAATGAATAAAGTCTGTATATTAACTGGAAATTGAACCAGTGACTGTTGGTTTCCTGACATTTACATAAAGCTTCACTCAAGGGGGCGCCATTAAGCAACATTAAGGAATTTCAAAATAGAGCTGTATTTTTATCTCTAAAACTTCCATAAGAGGTAGGCTCTTGAGGTGGCAAAAAGGACAGTGAACTAGGAATCAAGAGACTGAGTTCTGGTTCAGACTCTGGCACTCATGAACTCTGTAGACCTGGATATGCCACTTTACTTCTTTAGGTTCTGATTCTTCATCTTCAAAATTAAAAGATTGATCGTGGTCTCAAAGGGACTACTAACTCTATAACTCTGTGATTTTGAAATTCTTTTATTTACCAATGAGAAGCCCAGATACAACATTTAAATGATAGATTTTATCACATCTCTTAACATGGTGTCCAGAATTATTTTTGAAGATACAGTATTTAGGCTAAATTTCTTAATTAGTGTTTGGAATACTTAAGAAAATCGCTTTTGTAGATATAGCTAACTTTTGATTATCCATGCTAATGTGTGATAACATGTAATTGAAATGTGTATGAAGCCTTCACTGCTCATTTTTCTCTTCAAATTTGTCTCCTTTTGGTAAGGTAAAGATGCTGCTTTAGCATCTCTGTATAGCTTTATTTTACCCATGACCCACTCTGCTAAGGAAAAGAACAGGATTCAGTATTAAACCATAGGAATAAGCCTCATTTTATCCTGGTTTGTTTTTTAAATCTCAGAGGCACATTACATTCACGTGCATACTGTCCACATCTACTTACATCTGTGTCCATGTTGTTTCATATACGTGCCTCCATACCTTTACTTGTGCTTTTCCTGCCATATTTTTTACTCCTGTTGCCCTCAAACACAGTAATTCTACTCATCTTATAAAGTGCAGCCCCTTAGTCCTTGATATTTTCCCTAAGCATGTGAGCTTTATTATCCAACAGATCGATTCCAGATTCTAGTATTATAATTTACTAGCTCTCTGAGAGCTGAGAAAATTGCCGCAGTCTGACCCACATTATCTGCAAAATGCAAACAATACCCAAATCTCAGGATTGTTTTTGATTTTAAACGGTATCTAATCCAGCCATTCAATAAATATTTAAGTAGTGATATCACATGTCAGTAGAACAAAACAGACCAAAAACTCTGCCCTCATAGAACTTACACCCTGGTAGGGATAGACAAGCAAATACATAAAAAACAAAATATATATTTTGAGAAATAGAGAAGGGTAGAGGGGAGGGAGAGTAGAGAATGCAGAAAGTGGAGAACCAGTGAGTTTTAAAATAGTATGGTCTGAAAAGGACTTTCTGAGAAGATGACACTTGAGCAGGGACCTGGAAGAGCCAGGGAATATTTGAAGGAAGAGTATTCCAGGCAAAGGGAACTGCAAATACAAAGTCTCTGAGGCGGGTGTGTGCTTGACGTGTGCCAAAACAGAAAAGAGGTCAATTGGCTCATGCGGAGAGAGATGAGGCAGAAAAAATAAGCCAGATCACATAGGGTCTTTTAGGTCAATTTTAGTGAGGACTTTTTCTCTGAATGAGATGAGGAGCCATCAGAGGGTTTTTTTTTTTTTTTTTTTTGGAGACGGAGTTTCGCTCTTGTTACCCAGGCTGGAGTGCAATGGCTCGATCTCGGCTCACCGCAACCTCCGCCTCCTGGGTTCAGGCAATTCTCCTGCCTCAGCCTCCTGAGTAGCTGGGATTACAGGCACGCGCCACCATGCCCAGCTTATTTTTTGTAGTTTTAGTAGAGACGGGGTTTCACCTTGTTGACCAGGATGGTCTCGATCTCTTGACCTCGTGATCCACCCGCCTCGGCCTCCCAAAGTGCTGGGATTACAGGCTTGAGCCACCGCGCCCGGCCATCATCAGAGGGTTTTTGAGGAGAGAAGTCACTTGATCTGACTTATCTTTTTAAAATACTGTCTGGCTTCTGTATAGTTTGTGGGGGAGGGAGAGAGACCAAAGTAAATATTAAATAAGCTGTTGGATATAATATACCGGGTGAGAGCTACCCATCACTATAGTCTCTCAGAAGATCTAGCCACTAGTAGGCATTCTATAAATGTTAGCGCCTTCCTTCTCACCTTCTTTTCTTCATATTCCTAGTTGGAAGTTTTCTCTTCTTCTTTGGGATTCTCTGATTATGACACATATCATTTTAAAACTAGATTTATTTATGTGTTTGCTAACCTGAACATTTCTTGAGGATACCTTCTTGAGACTCAGTTTTATCTGTCTTTATAAATGGATCCTATCCCAGCTCAGGATAGGGTTATATGGGTAGCAGATTAAGAGTATGTTTGGGACCTGATGAGCAGTAACATCCGAGAGGAGAAGGTTAGCACGTGTGGGAGGATAGAGAAGAAACACTTCAGGGAGGTGTATCTTAGGATATATTAGCAAGGAATCGTGGGTTTCTTTTAGTAAGTAAGATAGATGTGGGAAGTGGCACTGGTCATACATTGCATGTGGGAGATGTCAGGACAGGTCCAGTTAGGCATGCTGCCTTATAGACTTTGGCTATCTTCATCTGCGATTCACGAAGATTTGTAGCTGGAGTCTTAGGTGACAGTGAAGTGCCCAAACAGGTGGTTGATGCAGGCAAAGGAGTCTCCCTACAGGGGCCACTTGGGAATATAGATGAGCTGCTGGTTGATCTCCTGGGATCTGTTTATGCATAGTAATTTCATATCCTTCACAGTGGGATTGAGGTAGATTTAGCAAATGGGATTGAGGTAGATTTAGCAAATGACTAGACGGGGAACTTGCGATGGTGCACTACCCTTTAGGTTTTTTGCTTCTGCAATTGGCAGATTACCCAACCCAAAGGAGCTGAAGAAAAAATTATCCTTGTTGCTTCATCTGACTGAACAATTCATAGGGAGTTACTATCAAACAAACTTGATCCAGCTGCACAAATAATGTCACTAAGGGCCTAGATTCTTTGTAATTCTCTTTGCTCTGCCTTTGCCTAGGACCACCCTCATCTACACAGTGGGCCCCTGGCACCTTCAGGTTGACATGTTCCAAATATCATATCTTCAATACAATCTTATCTGGTAGCAGAAAACCTTTGTGGCCATCGTACAGAAACTCTGGACTTCAGTGTAATTGAACCATCTTAAAGTATATACCCATTCCTAACCATTCATTTCTAGTGAGCTAGGATGACATTGGTGAACACAGGCCTGAGCCTCTTGCCTAATCCACAGAACCAGGGTTAGAATGAGTTACCCTAAAATATGTGAGATTTGTAGTGTGAATGTATAAACCTAACTGAAAATTAGCTGCTTTTAGTAAAGCACTGTATGAAATGGGGTATGGATTTGGGCCCAACAAAACAGATGTCCACTGTAGGGATTATATTATCAGGGCCCCAGAAGGAAACACACTTCAGCTTAGATAGCTCAAAAGAAGAGACTGGAATGAAGGGACTGCTTACAGGGGCATGGGCAGGGTTAAGTGTACAAAACAATGGCTGGTGAGCCTCCTAGAGACCTAGAGTGTTCCCAACTCTAGGACCTAGGGATCAAGGGAAGAAATAGTATTTTCAGGGTCAAGTAAGAACTTGAGTCCTACAGGAGGAGCTAGAGCTGTAGTTATGGAGGAATGTAGCTATAGTCAGAGATGGAACATTGAAACAGGGTAGGGAAGAGAAAAAAATACCCTGACCCTTTTCTCTTTTCACCTTCTAATCTCCTGCTGTAGTGCTCATTGTCTCAACTGGAATGAGGCAGAAATCTCTAGGGCTCAGCCTTCTGAGACACATAATGGAGCAGAATATGGATGTTAGTTGAGGCCAAATGGAAAATAATGAGCATAGAAAACAAATTAGAGTCTCAATCTTATAATAGGAAAATATATTGGGAAGGAGGCCACAGATAAAAATTTAGGGGACAGAATTTCATCAGAAGGTCCAGTTGAAGAACTGCTTCCACACAGCACATAATGAGAAATTGTTAGAGGGGTTCTGAGCTCCAGGTCACTCTACTGGAGGGACTGACATGGTTGTGACTCCTCCTTGTGGTGGGGAATGGGTACCTACTCATTCAATGCTCCATGTCAGAATTTGCCTGGGAACTGGAATGTGGCTGCTCCTGAAGACTTGGAACTCAGAAGTCTATGGGTGGGTAAGTGGCTTATGACAGGAACAGCACAGATGATATATTGTTGTGTATTGAGGCAGAAACCATTACTACAACATGTAGCTGCCCTGAGTCCAGTTGCTTTTGTTTATTTTCATGCCCAGCCAAGATTAGGATCACTTCATGCTGAGACCTGACTTGAAAATGACAGGCAAATTTTGGATCAAATAGCTAACTAGAAGTGAATGAGGGTAGCCCTACCAGTCTTCATCTAGAAGCCATTCTGTAGGGATACTGATAATTGCTTTCACCAGCTGCTGACACAAATTCATAAGTGACACTGTGGCCAGAGGTTAAAAACAACCTGGGATAAAGCAGGAAGCTCAAATTGTGGCTAACAGTGAGGAGGCACCCAAGTAATACAGCTCCTCCAACTCCACTGAAGACAGGGTAAGTGACAGCCTCCTTTGAGTCAGATGGAGTGGGGATAAGAGTGCTTTGATGCAAAGTTGGAAACCAGAGGAGGACCTGGCTGAGCAATAAAACTCTTGGCTGAGACTAAAATGATTTCAAAGCAGAACAAGGGTGGGACTGTTTGGTAGTGGAAAAGAAAGCTTGGTTTGACGCCTAGAGAGAGAATTACATGATGTTAAGAAAGGTCATTATTTATTACCTAATCAAACAGTGTAAACATACCAACAAGCTTGAGACAGTCTTTATCTAGCATGATTAGACCCACAGTTCAGGTGAGAAAATATTACCAAATCTAACTTGCTTATCAACACTTGCGTAATGAGAACATAAAAGTGGATGAAAATGTATCCAGTCTGCAATGAAGTGGTAATATAAGAGACTCAGAAGATCCTTTTTTCCTACTTTGTGGGACTGAACCTAAATTTAACTTGAATTCTTTTTAGAAGGAACTTATTTAGCCTTTTTAAAATGAAGAATTTATCTATTAATAGGAAATATGCATTTTATTATTAAAATGAGTTTTATTTTGAACTAGTTGGGAAATGTGGAGAGGAGAAACCAGTTGCAAAAAGGGATATAAAAAGAAAGTTGTCAGAAATGGTTAAAGATAGAGTATAGCACACCAAACCCCACAGCCATCTGCCCAGGAAACTCTTCTTGTTGCCTTGTTTTCTCTGTCATTTGTGTGGGCTGTTCTTTGCTTAAGTGCTTGGAATGTCCCTCTGATGTGGGAGGGGGAAAGGGGAGTGCTGGGAAGGGAAGGGTGTGGTTTCTTCCAGTAATACAGAAGGGGAGAAGGTTGTGGTCCTTGGCTAGGGCTCCACCCCAAGGCCGGTGCCCACGGACCTAGTTGAGGACAGGCATTTTTGTTTTCCTGCCCAAATGCTGCATTTCCCAAGACCACCTTGGCCTGCCACGCTGGAATCCTGTGCCTATAAAAACCTCCGAGACCCTAGCAGGCAGACACACAAGTGACTGGACATGGAGAAGAAAACATCGACAGAATAAGACACAAGTGGCTGGATGTTGAGAGGACGCTGAGGGACGCACACTGGCAGAAGAGCACACCAGATGCTAGCAGGCCACCAACCAGCAGAACAATTGAAATTTGGCTGGGGCGGTTGGAGGGGAGCTCAGACTGCCTGAGCAGCCCAACTCTAGGGGAAAACCAATCCCCCTTCTGGCTTCCCCATCTGCTGAGAGCTACTTCCACTCAGTAAAACCTTGCACTCATTCTCCAAGCCCAGGTGTGATCCGATTCTTCCTGCACACCAAGGCAAGAACCCAGGGATACAGAAAGGGCCCTCTTTCCTTACGATAAGACAGGGGTCTGAGCCAATGCAAGCCACTTATGGACAGCTAAACTAAAAGAGCATAGTGTGACACAAACCCACTAGAGCTTCAGCTGTAAACATTCACCCCTAAACACTGCTGTCGTGTCTGAGCCCCACAGCCTGCGCGTCTGACTGCTCCGCTATAGGTTTGAGCAGTGGGGCACTGAAGAAGTGAGCCGTACCCCCATCACCACCCTGTGAAGGGGACAAGGGAACTTTTCCCATTTCACCTCCTCCCCTCTCCCCAGGCCAAGTCTTCCTGGTCCTTCAAGATTTTAGGCAATTTAGCTCTCATACCTTCTGATAGCCTCCTCACTTCAATTCCACCCCAGATCTGTGGTATGCAAATCTGTATTGTGATGCACTTATGACACTGTATTGACATGACTTTCTGATCTCTCTTCTCCGTTAGATTGTCAGCCATTTGAGGAACTGATCTAGTAAAACAATAGGTATTTATGTGGCCAGAATTACTTTAAAATTATGTTTGTTTTAGTGAAGTAGAATATTTCTGTACTTTACCCCTTCCACTCACTATCAGGTGGCTTCATAGCATTCCTCTGGAATATTCTAAATATAGTCTGACACCAAATATTACTTTGAACTTTTGATTGTAAGCAATAGAAACCCAACCCCAAATAGCTTAAATAAAAGGAAGAATGTAGACTATCTTGGTGTATATTTCAGCATGACTGAGGCACGATGAAGGCAGGCATACAGCTAGGCTGTGGAAATAGGGCTCACATGCTTTTGGGACTCTGGCTATTTTTTATTTTGGCTTCTTCATCTATTTGACTCTTCTCTTTTTGTCTGTAGAATAGCTTTCTATATTCAGAAAATATGGTTGTTGACAGCTCCTAATTTTACATGATAAAGCTTTGCCACTACAGAAAAACCAGATACTGATTTGAGTTTCCTGTTTCTAAAGTTCATGGGTCCTAGGAAATGCCCTAGTTTGGGCTCTGCCCAATCATAAGATACTCTCCTTGTAATCTGATGGAGAGGGTGAGTAGTTCCTGCAGCCAGACAAAATAGTACATGCTATACACCCAAAATATTAATGTATTATGGGAGAATTACATTTAGAGGGCTCTGTTGGCAGAACATGTAGTTAGCTCCAGGCCATACCTATTTATGGGAGAAGACAAGTGCTCCAAACAGTTAAATAGACGTTTATTTTGGCATTTGAAATGCATAATATTATTATTCTTATGGGACATTTACCATCTTTATTATGTTCTCTATTGGCTAGCATTAAGATGCATTATTTGCATTCCTAAGCATAAACTAACAGGAGCATCAAGAGGGAAAAGTAGCCTGAATAATGAAAAATTTGACTTGGGAGCAAAACTATACTGTGGTTAATTGATAAAGCAGAGGTGTTTCTGACTAACTGAAAATATTTTTAGTCTTCCAAAAGGTATTACTAACATCTTGCAAATGAATTTTTAAATGCCACTTCAACTGAAATTTTCTTACCAGCTTGCTGTACTGATCTCAGGGGATGACAGACATTAAAGTAAAAGAAACTGGCAGCCAGGTACAGTGGCTCACGCCAGTAATCCCAGCACTTTGGGAGGCTGAGGCAGGCAGATCACCTGAGGTCAGGAGTTCGAGACCAGCCTGGCCAATATGGTGAAATGTCTTCTCTACTAAAATACAAAAATTAGCTGGGTGTGATGACGGGCATCTGTAATCCCAGCTACTCGGGTGGCTGAGGCAGGAGAATCGCCTGAACCCGGGAGGCAGGGGTTGCAGTGAATGGAGACTGTGCCATTGCACTCCAGCCTGAGCGACAGAGCCAGACTCTGTCTAAAAAAAAAAAAAAAAAAAAACAGAAAAAGAAAAAGAGAAAGAAACTGGCACATTTTCCACTCTTACTAGAGAACTAGGTGTGTATAAAGCTAGACAGCCTTTTAAAAATATCATGTGTACAGCATTAAAATTTGTGTGCATATGTATAGCTTATGTACACTAAAGGCTGATCTTAGATGTAAATCAAATGGGTGTGATTTTAGAAATGACACATTACATTACAAAAAAAAGGTAGGTATGTAAAATGAGCTTAATTATTTTCCCTTTTGTACTTCACAGGGTAGGGAATGGTTGTAGAATGCTGAATGGTGATCTGGGGCCATAAGTCCAATATTCTGCCTACTTTATAACAACTTTATTAAGGGCTGGAGGGCTATGTGTGTGTACGAGAGAGTGAGAAGGTAGGAGGGAGAGGGAAAGAGAGGGAGAAGAAAAGAGAGAAATGAGGGCCCTTTGGTTTAGTTATTAGGGAAGAGCAAGGAGATTCTGGCAATTTGATATCTAATAAGTTTATTGACTCTTCCTTTTGTATACACGTCTTATAGGAGTAAACAATGGAGAATGATGTGAGATGGATTACATGACCAAACATTGCTTCTAATTTGAATCTATGAGCCTTTGAAGCCAAGTATAAATTGATATATCAATCATATTAGTCTACAGCCAATTTATAATTTCTGTCTCAGTCGCTGTATTTCTTATTATTCAGTTAGGAACTTGATTTTAACTGCTTTCATAATCTAAAACTCTGGTTATTCATCAAATGGACACAAAATGCTAAAAGAAATAGACCTTTTCCATATTCTATGTTAATAAACCCAGCTCATCAATCTTTGTTCACATGTATTATGTAGTCTCCTGCTGGACAGTATGTTATTTCTGTTTCTGGTTTGGTAACCAACAGTAAGCAATCTCTCCCCCTTCCCCGCCAGCTTTTCCCCTTCCACTCTCTGATCCTTTTCCTCCTTTGCTTTCCTCTCTGTTTCTCTTCCTCTCTCCTTAAAAATTTTGTGAGAATTTATGAAGCCAAAGTACCCTTTGTATTACCTTTGTAAATAATCTAAATGAGCATTTTCTGCAATGATGATCTGCAGAAATTATATTTGATGCAGCAAATATAATTTCTTATGTTTGCACATCTTGAAGCTAAAAGAGATTTCTTTTGTATCATCTAATGCAATTTAAATTTCTCTCTTGCTTTCTTGCCTTTTCTCCTTTTTTCTTTCTTGTCCTCCCTCTCTTCCTTCCTTTCTTCCTTCCTTTCCATCTCACTACTCTTTCTTTAAAAAGCACAATATTTGACCCTTGGTTGGTACTAAAGCTTATCCTCAGGGAAAATTTGACTTTGAAAATTAGTTATCATAAATAGAATACATGCAGCTTTTTGCCTACATAAAATGATGGTTCTCTTCAGGGACTGTTGATTCCAGTCTGCTAATATTGCAAATCTAACCAGAATAGACATTGTCTTTGTTGTATGTCGGTGAGTGACAAGGGTTCTGCACTTAGAGCTTTTGCTAGAAAACCTGGAGAGCAGCCAGCCAAGAGCTCTGTAAGAGACTTTTAAGAAGTTGGAATCTGTAAAAAGTGTTTCAGGAAGAAAAGCTTTCAGTTTAGATAGCTGCATAGTTAACAATTATTAGCTTCAGAGAGCTAATAGCTTTAGTCAGTTAAACCAATTTTTAGCCTTATGCCAGAGACGATAGCTTGCATAATAGCTAAAATGCACAGTATACTCTTAATTTATGCTACTCAATCCCTTAGCAAAATATTGTTGATTTTTGTTTGTTTCCTTTTATCATTGACATTTTGTTGTAGTTCATGTTGTGGGTTGCTTGGTATGTTGCTATGTACCATGTTACAGTGTCTTTCTTTTTCGTATTGTTTTCTATTATAAGCCATTTCTATGTTCTTAATTTTAAATGACTGAATATAATTTTAGAGTAATAATTATGTACCAGGCTAGTTATTTTACATATGTTATTTATTTTAAGTCTTACAACAGTTTTTTGGGGCAGGTAGTATTACTATCCTCATTTTAAAATGAAAAAAAAAATGAGATACAGGGAAAGTAAGTGAACTGTTGAAGTTTCCAATGCCAATACATGGTAGAGCACTGAATTTGCAATGGTTTACTTACTTTCTTCTTATTCATCTATTATTAGATATTATATAGTTTTTATGGTATTTATTGTAAATATCATAAGAACTAACGTCATGATTAAGAAAGTGTTTCCCAATAGCAAAGACATGGAATCAACCTAAATGCCCATTAATAATAGACTGGATAAAGAAAAATTTGGTACATATATTACCATGGAATACTACGCAGCCATGATAGACAACACGATCATGTCCTTTGCAGGGACACTAATGGAGCTGGAGGCCATTATCCTTAGCAAACTAACACAGTAACAGAAAACCAAATATAGCATGTTTTTACTTATAAGTAGGAGCTAAATTATGAGAACACATGGACCCATAGAGGGGAGCAACACACACTGGGGGCCTATCAGAGGGAGAAGGTTGGGATGAGGGAGAGGATCAGAAAAAATAACCATTGGGTACTAGGCTTAATACCTGGGTGCTGGAATAATCTGTACAACAAACTCCCATAACACAAGTTTATCTATGTAACAAATCTGCACATGTACCCTGAACTTGAAAGTTAAAAAAAAAAAAAGCATTTCCTCCTCTTTAAGAGTATTTCCTGAGGATAGGGTCTTAGAAATAAAATTACTGAATCAAAGTTTAAAAAAATTTAAGAGCCGGGCGCGGTGGCTCACGCCTGTAATCCCAGCACTTTGGGAGGCCTAGGCGGGTGGATCACGAGGTCAAGAGATCGAGACCATCCTGGTCAACATGGTGAAACCCCGTCTCTACTAAAAATACAAAAATCAGCTGGGCATGGTGGCACGTGCCTGTAATCCCAGCTACTCGGGAGGCTGAGGCAGGAGAATTGCCTGAACCCAGGAGGTGGAGGTTGCTGTGAGCCGAGATCGCGCCATTGCACTCCAGCCTGGGTAACAAGAGCGAAACTCCGTCTCAAAAAAAAAAAAAAATTTAAGGCTGTTGATACACAGTCCCTTGATAGCTTTCTTAATTGTAGGTTACATTTCTGCAATAATTTATGTGTGCGCAGTTTAGAAAATCATTGTATCTCTTGATTTTATATTTTTAAATCTTCACTAACGTGACAGCTAAACATGGATTTTCCCCTTTGTTTTAATTTGCTTGCTTCTTTGTATTTGAGCTTCCTCTTGTGTTAATTATTTATGCCTTTTTGCTTGTTTTTCTCTTAAAGTTCTAGTTTTACTTTTGTATCTTTGTATAAGTCCCTTTACCAAGATATTAATCTTTGTTAATTTTTTTTTTAGCCATTTGTCTTTTGTTGGGCTATTCCTTTTTACCTATGAAGGATGTTCTTGTTTATGTTTTTTAAACACAACTTTACTTCTTTTGTGATTGCTTCTATTTACTAAGGCCTATCATTTTTAAGACAAATGTTAAATTATCTCTTTCTCTACCACAGATGTTTTCCTTCTGTGTTAAATTTTTAACCAATCTGGAATTTTTTATAGCATCAATTATGTATCAGAATTACAAGTTAGTAGAAAAATATTTAAGTTACATTCTTTCCTTTCAATGAATTGATTAAAACTTGGAAGAAAGGCTTTGGATAATCTATAAACTATGCAATCAGCTTCTTAAATATTCTTTTCTCTTTGCAAGGCAGAAATTGAAAATTGAATTATTGTGTTTTTATCAATACATTATAATTACGATCATAATCCTGCATATTTTGTACTTTAAAATTGTAATATTTTGTCTTTTGCTTTCACAAAGAAATCTTATAAAGGGAAACTAGAATCTAACCTTCCTTGTTCTTTGAGGTTCCAGGTGCCTCACTGATGATAGTTTATTATCTCTATACTTCTGCCTCTCATATTATCACTTAAAACTGAGAACAGTCCAGGCGTGGTGGCTCACACCTTTAATCCCAGCAATTTGGGAAGCCAAGGTGGGTGGGTCACTTCACATCAGGAGTTTGAGGCCAGCCTGGCCAACATGGAGAAACCCCTTCTCTACGAAAAATACAAAAAAATTAGCTGGGCGTGGTGGCAGGCACCTGTAATCTCAGCTACTCAGGAGGCTGAGGCAGGAGAATCGCTTGAACCTGGAAGGCAGAGGTTGCAGTGAGCTGAGATTGTGCCCCTGCACTCCAGCCTGGGCAACAGAGCAAGATTCTATCTCAAAAGTAAAATAAAATAAATTAAAACTAAGAACTTCTTTATGGTCTCCTGATGAATATAGATGTTCTGATGGAGAGTAAATAGTATTCCTAGATATCACAGGTAGTTTCTGGAACTATTATATAATATTTACCATGACTAGCATGATAAAAAATGGTATTGAATAATCAAATAGAAAGAGTCAGTAAAGATGGCCATGTTTTCATTAGAAAATCAATATGTAAGCTGGGTGCAGTGGCTCACACCTGTAATCCCAGCACTTTGAGAGACCAAGGGGGGTGGCTCACGAGGTTAGGAGTTCAAGATCAGCCTGGCCAAGATGGTGAAACCCCTTCTCTACTGAAAATACAAAAATTAGCCAGGCATGGTGGCTGGCACCTATAATCCCAGCTACTCAGGAGGTTAAGGCAGAGAATTACTTGGACTCAGGAGGCAGAGGTTGCAGTGAGCTGAGATTGCACCACTGCACTCCAGCCTGGGCAACAGAGCGAGACTCTGTCTCAAAAAAAAAAAGAAAAAGAAAAAGAAAGTCAATATGTATTAGGAGCAAATATTAAAATCTAAAAGTGTGATTATATATATATTATATATATAATGCATGCCACATATAACAATACATGTACCTATATATTGCTAATAATATATGATTTAATATTTCAAAAAAATCTTGACCATATAAAAGTGTTTTCTTAAAATATATATGTAATAATATGTAATTACTTAAATAATATGTAATTATTATTTCCAAAATGATATAAATAGGAGTCTTTTATCTTCCGGAATAATTTTTCTGTTCATCATTTTACTACTAATTATTTGATAACCCTTATTTGTGTTTTAGCTGCATATTAAAGTGAGTGGCAAATTAATATAGATATAATGATTTGGCAGTGTTGAATAAGGCTTTTCTTTTTCTCCACCCAAAGTGATTGTATTTAAAATGCTTGTTAATCGAAATTTAGTGATTCATCTTTAAGATTTATTTTTTTACCTAGATTCATTTTTGTCCAAACTGCCTGTTTAAGATCTGATCCACACCCAATTTGTACAGTGTTTTTTGAAACACAGGAATTTGGAAATTTTATTAGATTAGAAGAAAGATTTATGTTTTATAGCTTATTTTCCTTCTACTTTAGTTATTTTTACTTTATGAGAATTTTTCATTAAAAAATAATTGCAGTTCTTGGCACATCAAAGACAACATAATTACTGAATGAATCTCCATAATTATGTCTCTTTTGTTACTTACTTTTGCTTATTTATTTTTATTGTTCAAAAGAGTACACTACTTAGAAGGGAGGCAGAACCTCTAAATCAGAAGTAAACAAGTAGACCTCTAAATCAGAAGTAAACAAGTAAAAAAGGAGAAAAGAAGTGCTATAATAATGTAGGTATTATACAAACTACCTAGTTGCAAAAAGCAATGGATTCTTAGTTCTTGAGGAGCTAATGGAAGAGATCTAAAGGAGGTAAAAATTCTCACACATCTGGACGTTTGTTAAAACTTTCTTTAAGTAAGGGTAGTACTTTGGGAGGTGGAAGTGGATGGATCACCTGAGGTCAGGAGTTCGAGACCAGCCTGACCAACATAGTGAAACCCAGTCTCGACTAAAAATACAAAATTAGCCGGGTGTGGTGGTGCATGCCTGTAATCTTAGCTACTTGGGAGGCTGAGACAGGAGAATCACTTAAGCCCGGCGGTGGAGGTTGCAGTGAGCTGAGATCATGTCATTGTATTCCAGCCTGGGCAACAAGAGCAAAACTCCATCTCAGAAAAAAACAAAAAACAAAACAAAAGAAAATGTAGTACCTCTAATAAGTTATTTATTTTTCTTTTTGTTGTGTGTGTGACTGCATTATTTCAAAAGACTTATCTTCAAGTTCAGAAATTTCTTCTGCTTGATCTTTTTTACTATTGAAACTCGATTGTATTTTTTAATTTCATTCATTGAATTCCTCGGTTTTAGAATTTCTAATGGGTTCTTTTAAATATCTATCTCTTTGTTGAATGTCTCATTCAGATCATGAATTGTTTTCCTGATTTCTTTGTATTATTTATCTGTGTTCTCTTGTGTCTGAGTTTCTTTAACATCATTATTTTGAATTTCTTTTCAGGAATTTCATAGATTTTTTTTTCCTTTGGGTTTTGCTGCTGGAGAATTATTGTGTTTCTTTGGAGGTATCACATTTTCTTGCTTTTTTGTGTTTCTTATGTCCTTCTGTTGATACCTGTGCATCTGATGTAACATTTATTTCTTCCAATTTCATGGATTGGCTTTAACAGAAATATCTTTTTCTGTAGACATATCTATAATGTTTGTTGAGTAGGGTGCTTTGGTTTTGATTCTAGGTGAGCACAGTAGTAGTCTTCATACGTAAGCAGTGTCAGTGGTGTGAATTCCTCAGAGGCTTAGGCTGTGGTTGTTAGTGGAGGCTGTGGTGAAGCTTTGCTGAGGACAGGAATGCCAGGTGGGCTGGTTCTTAGGCACCTATGGTGGCAGGCTTGGCATACCAGTCCTCAAGTCCTTGGGCACCTATGCGGGTGGCAGTGGTGGCAGGTCCAGGTGGGTCAGTCCTTGGGTCTCCAGGTGATATACTTGGGTGCTGGTGGTGGCAGGGTGGGCTAGGCAGGCAGGTACTTTTGCTCCTGGGTAGTGTGTATGGCATCAGGGGTGGCAGTGGCTGTGGTAGTTTAACCATTGGGCCCCTGAGTGGTACGTATAGGTGCCAGCAATGGAAGGGCTGTCCTAAGGCTCGGGGTGGTGTGCAGTTGGACTAGTCCCTAGGCTTCCTGAGGATGCATGGCAGACCTGACGCTGGAGGGAGTGGGGTTGCCGTCAGTGGCTGTGGCACTACGCAAGCAGCTCTTGGGATCTGGGGAATGCATGCTTCAGCTTCCTTTGTCCCAGGGGCACGCTCCTTGGTGTCCTGCACCAACTATTCTCTTGAGTATAGGATACTGTGTGGGCTAGAGTTCTAGGAACCCACATCACTGTGTCTACGTAACTTTGGATTAGAGAGAGGAATTTTTCAAGAAGTAGAAATGATAGAGAAGGCTGTAGAGAGAGAGGAAATGCTATAACTAATTACATATATATTCTGGACTTAAAAACTGTTTCAGTTTTCAAAAATCTCAGGGCAAAGATAGATTTGGTCAAATATCTAGAACACGAACCCTGATTGGAGCAGGAATCTGTATTGTGGCTTTATTTATTTCTCTGGTTCTCATAGAAGACATTATTAACTTACCTTAATAATGTTTCTCATTTTTCCAGAAAACATCTCTGGAATCCTTCTTAAGATAATACTCTAGGTAGTTAGTACTGATGCAGGATTTTTTACTCCTTAGCTCAGCTAGGTCCAGATTCTTGTCTCATGACCAGGAAGAAATAGGCAAGTGGACATTGAAGAATGAGTGGAGTAGAATGTATTACGCACAAAGGAAAGCGCTCAGCAAAAAGAGGGGTTCTGAAAGCAGGTTGCTGGTTGCCCACCCTTCACAGTTGAATACCAGGGCTTTTATATAAAAGCTGATCGGGCTGGGTTCCCTAGGTGGAAATTCCTGGTAGCTCCACCCATCCTTCCAGTGTGCATGCGGGCCCTTAGTCTGAGCCACTCCACGTTGATTTATTTCCCTTACTGTACATGTGTTATGGGACAGAAATTTTTACTACAGGCATGTTTACACAACCCTCCTGTACATAATGACCTTGGTGGGTTGGAGGTTCTCCTGGGATCCTCCCCTATCTGCCTAGGAGACTTCTCTGCCTCCTGACTCTGTCACTACCATTTGATTGTTTTTGCAAGGAGTGGAGCCCATCTGACATCCTAGTGTAAGAGAGAAATAGCTCAAAATGATACGGCTTTGAATGGCTTGTCTCTCTGCTATAGATCTGTTCATCAAAACCCTTGGATCCAATAGTTAAACAGATGCAAAGCCTTCTAATTATTTTATTTTCAGCACATATTTTTATTTTGTCTATGAGGAAAGCTTGAGAAATATTGTTTAATGTTCTGTTAAAATCTAGATCACAGTGCTCATAGGAGTAACTAGGTCTATTAGTTTAGTAAACCAACTAAAAATGTAATCTGTGTAATGTGGAGCACTGGTTCTCCTTTAGGGGCAATTTTGTCCCCCTAGGGGATTTAGCAATGTCCGGGGTAGGAGCATTGCACACTATTGACATTCAGTGGACGGAGAATATGGATATTGCAAAGTATCTTACAATACATAGGACAGCCCTTCACAACAAAGAATTATCCAGTATAAAATAGCCTGTTTAGAAATTCTGGTCCAGAGCACTGGTTCTTGACTGGGAGCTTGTTAGAAATGCAAATTATTGGGCTCCACTGTGGAACTTATGAGGCAGAAACTCTAGAGGAGAGTCTTAGCATATTGCCTTTTAACCAGCCCGTTAGGTGAGTCTGATGTACCTTAAGGAAACGAAGACCAGTTGTGGGACCATTTTGGCATATAAGAACATTAAGGAAATATTTATTGAGCATCATGCTTGGACTATGTGTCTCTCTAAGTGCTAAAAAAAAAACCAAAACACCCAGCCTTTTCACAGTTTGCTTTTGCCATCTTACCTATGATCTTATTTCTTGTAGTTCTCAAATTCTTCTGTTGTCTAATATGTTGTTTGATATGTTCATTAAATTGTATTCAATTGAATTGGTAGCTGGTCTTTTTCTTCCCACCATCCCATGAAGCTTTAAAAAAAAAAATCAGTTACTTGCTTAAAGATATAGTCATCATGGTTATCAATTTTTTAGGCCACATAAAGATGGAAGGGATTGGATGATGGAGACAATCTTTGATTCTTAATAGATTACCAATAACATGGTCATATTTCTAAGTTCCAAAGTTCCCATTATATCAATTTTACCAAGCATTTTCTACTTGCTAATCAGAATTAGGAACGTATTTCTTAATTGAGTACATTGCATACAAGAAGAGATTTTAAATATTTGTTGAATTGAATCAAAGACAGTTCTCCTAGGTAACTTGGAAGAATGATGATAAAAATAGAAAAAGGAAATTTAAGAGAAAGGTGGGCGATATGCTGAGTTATTTTGTACTTAGTGAATATTAGATGGTGATACACACTAAGGTAAATATATCCATCCATCAATAGAATCAAAAGCGCAGATAGAAGGGACACTTTTTGACTGACAAGAGGGAAGAATAAAAGGAAAGTGACTTACCAACACAAATAAATTTTGTTGTAGGAAGACGTTAGAGGAACTTTTAAAAAATGGTTTCAGTTGTTTCTAGAATACTTTGACACATCAGTATCAGCTACATTGCCAACCATCTTAGCTTATATGAGAATTCTATGAGGAATTCCTTGTGAAAACTCAACCGAGGCTAAAAAATTACAGATGACTCAGAAAGCTATTCAGTTATGAGGCAGAAAAGAACTGGTACACCATCACAGCTCCTATCAACAGTGACAGCGAAGGGCATTAAATGAGAGAAAAACTCTCAAGACATATAACTTTAGGCAGTACATCTCATTATCCACTTAGCCTGGAAGGAGAGATAGCCTTGGGTCATACAATTCCAAGGTTTGGGTTACCGCTCTGGGCAAAAAACTTACCAGGAAGCATTTTTTAAAATGCAAATGCAAGGTACATGCAGTGAGTCCTAGAGGAAGGAATTTTCAAACACCAGCAAAAGGAGAAATACAGCCTTACTTTCCATTTGCGTTTGTTTATTGCTAATAATTATCTTCTTTTTTTCCTTTTTAAAATAGAAGTTGAAGTGAAAACAATTTTTGTGTTGGAAATTGGTATGTTGATAGTCTATGGTTACTGCTGAACTAGAGGAACTCTGAACACTTCGTGAAGATTCTGGACTTGAAAAAGAGTGGGTCCGTGATGTTGATCCTGAATGTAGTTGTTGAAGGTGATTTGGGGTCAGCTTCCTTTGGGGAGGGTAATGATTATGTGATTATATCGTAGTTATAGTAGAATAGATAGATTACAGGGTCTTGGGTATATTGAATCACTTCCCTTTGTGGGGAGCGATTATATTGTTCTTGTAGCTGGATAGTTGGATTGTGGCATCTTTGGATATACAGGAAATAGTGGATGTTCATATATGGGGCAAGGCCAGGGGTTGGCATGTTGTGGATATTTTTCGGGGATAGTGCTCAGTGCATGGCCATTTTCTTTCTCTAGATTTTTCCCTAAAACCCAGGGTTGAGTTTAATTGGCCATGTTAGTGCCATATAGCTACAACTCTGTTGCCACAACTGAAGAACCCGAGAGTTCATAACTGATTAAAGCTGCGCTACTCAGACTCTCTCCTGGAAATTTGAAATTGATAGTAGGGCTACGGAGAGTAGGTTGCCAAACTCCACTGTAGAGTTTCCCGTAGCTGATTTGGCTTCTGCATTTACCAAAAGTGGTTGTTCATCTCTTTGTTCATTTCCATGGAGACTGCTCAGTGTTCTATCAATTAAGTTCCCTATTTGTGCTGATTAGAGTTGGTTTCTGTTTCTTCCTACCAAGAGTCTTAACTTAAGCTAGTCATATGAGAGTATAAGCCTCAAAAGGGGCTGAATACTTGAATTATGACAGTAGGCTATAGATACAGAAGTGGCAGCAAGGAGCAAGATACATGTTGATCTCTTCCCCTAAAAGTAGAAGAAAAATGCCTTTTGTTGGCGACAGTGGGGAGGGATATGGCTCATTTTTTAAAAGAACAGTTTTCTGGTACAATGAGAAGAAAGAAGCAGTATGTGAAACTAAGGCTGAGGATGTTACCTAGTGTGTTCATAAGAAATTTAGGATTTCTGGAGGAATTGAGAAAGGATTATATAGCAAATGTTCTGTCAATATTTGTTGAATGTGGAAACAAATAAGTTGGGGAGGATGATCCCTTCTCATTACAACCTCAGTAAAGAATGCTGTGTGCTGCAATTGGCCTGGGCTTCCCAAATTACAGCTCACTTGCATAACCATTTCCATGGTTGCCAAAGCTGCCATTCTCTCTTGAGTTCACATTCTTTTCCCTGCCACTCATTTTTGGTCAAGACAGTACTATTTTAGTATCAAAGTTTAGTTAGAGGAATTTGAATAACTTTTACTTTTAGGGAGAAGAGTTTCAAGGCTTCTATCTCTTCCCTCTCAGAAGCTCCAGGAGATAGGCAATATTTTTTTCATGATTTCACCAACAAATAGCAAGCCCTCTCAATGATGCTGGAAAAAAATAATTAAAGTTCCACTTCTGTGTGATGTAATATGTGATATTAATTAGGGTAACAGTAACCATGAAAAGAATAGACTTCAAATATAAAATGGCTTAAAACTAGTAATTTATTTCCTGTTCATTATAGGGAAGTGACCTGTTCATTAACAGGTCACTAGGTAGCCCTTCTTGTGGGTCATTTAGGTACTCAGATAGAGAAGCCTACCATCATCAGAATGTGGCTTCCAAGGTTACCCTAGGTACTGTAGGGTGTCCCAGCCAGACGTAAGAGGAATGAGCATGGGGAGTTTTGTCTAGAGTGGAACATAACACTTGTCTTACCTTTCAGTAGACTAGAATTCAGTCTCATAGCCACTTAGTTTCAAGGGAAGTTTGGAAATGTAGTCCACTTTGTGCCCAGAAAAACAGAATATATACTGTATTTGGATGGTCAACTAACAATTTCTATCTTTGTGGCTACTCACTATTATTCAGACTTCATTTTCCAGAAATTCTGATAAATACAAGTTTATTGTACTTAGAAAAAAGAAGAGTAAGTTGGTGAACTTGACTTTCTTCACAATTTGTGTAATTTCCATGATATAAAAATAAAGCTCATATTGAGGGAAGAAAAGTAATAGATCTCAATTAGCTAAATTATGTACATGGGTCTTTTGGTACATGTACTGAGAATTGCTAAACACATTTTTCATATTCAGGCCTTGTTATCAAGCTGTAAAATTCTAAGCTAACAAATAACCACTCTTCACTAAACAATTCTAGGACCAGGAAAGATAAGTCAAACTGGGATTTGCAGATTGTGAGTAAGCACTTAAGTGAGTTGGACTAGAGAAAATACCAGGAAGCTAGCAGCTGGGGTAATGTCAGAGGTAGAATCCAAATGTACAGCTGAAAGTAGGAACCTGTGTAGGCACCCTAGGAGAGAGAAAGTTGGAGGCTGTATGCCTTATTCATAGGGGCTTTCAATACACTTCCTGCTGGGCAGCAGTCAAGCCCATGGTGTGGACAGCCTACAGAGAAGAAAAGCAGGTAAACAGGCTCACCTAGCTGGAGGCAGGTTTGAAGGGATGGAGGTCTTATACAGCAGTGTTGAGAAGAATTTTTGTACTAATTCAAGATTAGCAAATTATTCTCCTGGTGGCTTTTGGATTTGAATTACTATGTTGCAAAATTGGTAATCTCAGGGAGAATACAAGAAAATATAAGATTATTCACATTCAGGTTTATTTTGTTTTGCATCCACTGTGATGATTAAAATTGGGATATGATTAAATTTTCAAGTGTTCAAAATGCAGTTAAAATTATAACCTGTGTAAGAGTGATAAAACTGTAACTCAGTCTAAGGAAAAGAAGCTCTAAGCTTTGGTGCTATGTATCACCTATGAATTATAAGATACTTTTCAGATTGGCTGATTGGCGACTCTGGAACTGAGAACAAGTTAACTCTGAGAACACCAAGTACAGTGCATCATATAAGAAGAGGGAAACACTTATGATTACATGATTAGCTAAGACCACATGCATTGAGGTTTCAAACTTGCAGGCATGATACTTTTCTTTCAGAGTTTTTTGATACTATGTAATGGTGCTTTATATTCATATCAGTCTTGCATGGTTTTATAAGATGAGGAATTATGTAGCAAATAAGGTAAACATGTATACATTGTGGAATCCTTTATAATACTATGTTATCAGGAAAGTAACAAGGCAAATAAGAGTGGTTAGCAATTGAGGTAGGAGTCAGAACTGGGCTCAGATCCTGATGGTTTCATTTCCTAGCTTTGTGACCTTGGACAAGTTATTTCACCTTTGGAAACCTTTGTCCCATCTTTAAAATAAAGATAATAACTATATACAAAGCTTCTGAAAATCAAAAGTTTCTTTGTAACTCATTTGGCAGTAAAACTTGATGTGGAATGAAGACAATTTATTGGTAGTCTTTATCTCATTTACCATGCATCTTTACACATTTTGTGGCAAAAATATTGATATATTTGATTAATGTATGCTACTCCTGACCCACTCAGGGCAAATGCTGGATAGCTTTCATTTATACCTCCAGATTCACTGTCCACCTTTCTCCATCTAGCTTTGTGTCCAGGAGTCTGATAGTATAGATTATAAGTATGCAATCTGTGTTTGCAGGCTGTCTGCTGTCTGCTTTCCCATTAGCTTTTGCTGATGGAAGTCATTGGCAAGATATTGGAGAGAGGCAGCAGAGAGAGGGAGGTATTTAATTCACCTAGTTCTTTTCTTGAGGGGTCACTGGCCATAGTGTGTCTCTAGATTGAAGGTCTCAGCATGTGAAAGGTACCACCCCCCCACAAGCCTCTTAGTCTTTAGCTTTCAGTAACAGCTCCCTTCCTTTACCCATTATTACCCAGAGGTGGTCATAGTCATTACAATGCTAGCTTCAGGTTATCAAGCTATCCTTTGTGGTTTCCCTACACCTTAGCAAATAGTGCCTTTATTAATTTTTCCTCAATTTATCCTAAGTTAAACATGTACCTAGTTACTTCTCAGACCTTAAAAGATGCATCATACTGTTTAATTTATGAAATATTTACTAAGTTACTGTCTAAATACATATACATGCAGAGACACAAACATATACATCTGAAACACATATTGTTCCAAGGGTTTTGGATAAAGGTTTGTAGATCTGTATTCTAATGGTATTATTATAGGAGTTTTACTGTATTTTTTAAATTATTACTGTTCAAAAAATTATATTAATGCTCAGTTAAACACAGAGCATTTAAATGGCCTACAGGTAATACCATCAACACCTCAGTTCTAAAAATATGAAAAATGTCATTGAGCTACCAATTTAAATAAATCCCCTAAAGTGAGTATAGTATTTGGAGAACGGTTTCACAATTATAAACTTGCCTTTGTTACTTTTCTTAAGAGGAAAAAAGAAGCAGCAAGATTAGACCTTAATTCCGCTTGATTACTTCTTCATCAACAAATGATCTTCTCTTAACATTCCAAGGTGCCTTAAGAAGAGATGCCCAGCCGGTAGCATTAACATAACTTTATCTAAATTATTTTCACTTTCTCTCAATGCTTCAGCAGGAATAAATTCAGCTATTGACTTTTTGCCAGTGTATGACAATGTATTTTCTAGTTAGCTGTTGGGTGGTGGAAAGAACATAGAATTTGGAGTCAAGGAAGCTAGTTTGGGTCTCAGCATTGGTACAGTTCTTGAGTCACTGTGAGCTTGATATCTACAGTCCCTGTCTCTGAAATTGGGGTAAAACCACATGCTTATCAGGATCATGAGGGTTAAATAGAGTAAATATAAATTATCTAGTATGGAGCTCAGCTCATAGTAAGAGCTTGAGTGTTCCTCAAACTTGAATCAGTTTGTGAACACAGCCTCTCAATAGAGGAAGGTTCGTGGGGCTTATCCATCACTGTACCTGTGTGACTGCTGCTGTGGCATTTGGACTCTTCATGTGGACCAGAACCTCCAGATTCTACATGCAAAAACCAAGGCTGAGTAGAAGCTGTTGTCAGCATACATCACATAACAACAGAATGAGTGTGGGGTAGCATTTGTGTAATTCGCCAGAGAGACAGATAACTGAACAGAATGAATATTTTCTTGTTTGTAACCACACGTTTAGTTTATGCTTCCATTAACTCATAAGTACTATATTTAGCACTGTAATATTTAATATTGATGTTACCAAATGTGAGTCAACATTTTAAATCTATAAAAACATACATACAGTCTTGATATTTTTAGAACTCACAATAGTAAGTTTCACTTTTTTCTAATGAAATTCCCTAACCATTTTAAGAAAATGGTAAGGTTAGCATGAAGAATTCCATACCATAAAACTATAGAATTGCTAGACATGGGCCACAGAGTTGATTTTGCTCTTCTAGTGACTAAAGAAAGAAAAAAAAGCCAAGTATAAGATCCCTAGAGTTCATAGTTACTTTTTGGTACCAAGATCTGAGAATAATTTCTTCTGAGGGCGGCATCTTATGCTGAGAATTTATACAAACAATTTTGAATAGAATAACAGAGACTTTAGATTTAAACTCAAGCAGAGCAAGCAACCTCGTTGAACCAAATAGTTCTGTGAGAGCTGGCAAATCTTACCAGGATATAGCTTCAATAGTGATGATGGAATGATAAGAAATAATTGCTTTTTTAAAAAATTTTTTATTTGTTAAAATTAGTAATCAACTCTCTATGGACTGGGAGAGCTCAGGAACAATATAGCTTTAAAAAGTTTTTCTTTGGCAGTCAAAATATTACATTTAAAATTAATTGAATCTATGACTATGATTATTAAGATAAAATGTTATTTCCAAATTAAATTAAAAGTTTTATTTTTTACCATCTTTCTTCTCCTCAAATTAATATTCCATCTGAGAAGCCTGAAAAGAGAAGATTAAAAGAAGTCATTAATAAAAGGAAGTGCATTTAATGGGAATCTGATTATCACCTAGTTCAAATAAACTTTCATTGTGCCTCCTACTAATTGCTATTTTGTGCATCTACTTGCCTTGAGATGGTTTTGGCTTTAGGGGAAATATAAAAAATTAAGATATACATATATTATTTAAACTAGACCAAAGTTAAGGCATAAATAAATAGTTTAATAATTGAAGTACATGAGTCAGTTAACTTTAAAACTATACTTATTAAAGTCTGTTACTTTTAGGAAGGTTATCCTATGCTTTGAGAAATTGCTGAGTCATGGTCATGATCATATCCGAGTTGTAGGTTTAGCCACCCTGTATGGGAACTATGATGCCTGCCTTCAGGCTAAAAGGCATTAATAATAAAACAAAAACTGGCAGGGTGCAGTGGCTCACACCTGTAATCCCAGCACTTTGGGAGTCCAAGGCAGGTGGATCACGAGGTCAAGAGGTCGAGACCGTCCTGGCCAACATGGTGAAACCCCATCTTTACTAAAAATACAAAAATTATCTTGGTGTGGTGGCGCACACCTGTAGTCCCTGCTACTTGGGAGGCTGAGGTAGGAGAATCAGTTGAACCTGGGAGGTGGAGGTTGCAGTGAGCCAAGATTGTGCCACTGCAGTCCAGGCTGGCAGCAGAGCGAGACTGTCTCAAACAAAAACAAAAACAAAACAGAGACCATGTAGTGCTTCTGTTCGTATAAATTCTTTAGAGCTTTCAAATAGTTGTTTTCAAATTTGTCTCCCAAGTTTGTAGTTGTTATGTATTGATCATACTGGAAGTAGGCACAATCTTGTCTCTGCCTAAACTCTTCAAAGCTTTTGAAATGAAGACATTTAATTTTTTTTTTAACATTTAACCTTTTATAATTTTAACTGTTTCTAACTGAGAAGTTATCCAGCAGTGTTTTGTTTTTTAAGGTTTCTTTTTTCCCCTCGTAAGTTATTGGGGTACAGGTGGTATTTGGTTACATGAGTAAGTTCTTTAGTGGTGATTTGTGAGATTTTGGTGTACCCATCACCCGGGCAGGATACACTGCACCATATTTGTAGTATTCTATCCCTTGCCCCCCTCCCACTCTTTCCCCAAGTACCCAGTGTCCACTGTATCATTCTCATTCTTATGCCTTTGTGTCCTCATAGTTTAGCTCCCACATATCAGTGAGAACATATGATGTTTGGTTTTCCATTCCTGAGTTATTTCACTTAGAATAATAGTCTCCAGTCTCATCCAGGTCACTGGAAATGGTGTTAATTCATTCCTTTTTATGGCTGCATAGTATTCCATCACATATATATGTATATCACAGTTTCATCATCTATCTAGCACAGTTTCTTTAACCACTCATTGATTGATTGGCATTTGGGTTGGTTCCACAGGTTTGCAATTGTGAATTGTGCTGGTATAAACATAGGTGTGCAAGTATCTTTTTCAAATAATGTCTTCTTTTCCTCTGAGTAGGTACCTAGTAGTGGGATTGTTGTATCAAATGGTAGTTCTACTTTTACTTCTTTAAGGAATCTTCATAGTGTTTTCCATAGTGGCTGTACTAGTTTACATTCCCACCAACAGTGTAGAAGTGTTGTTACCTGTTTACTGCATCCACATCAGCAACTACGGTTTTTGATTTTTTGATGATGTCCGTTCTTGCAGGAGTGAGGTACTACTGTATTGTGGGTTTGATTTGGATTTCTCTGATAATTAGTGATGTTGAGCATTTTTTCATGTTTGTTGGCCATTTGTATATCTTCTTTTGAGTATTATCTATTCATGTCCATAGCCCACTTTTTGATGGGATTGTTTGATTTTTCTCTTACTGATTTGTTTGAGTTTGTTGTAGATTTTGGATATTAGTCATTTGTCAGATGTATAGATTGTAAAGATTTTCCCCCACGCTGTGGGTTTTCTGTTTACTCTACTGACTATTCCTTTTGCCCTCAAAAGCTCTTTAGTTTAATTAGGTCCCAGCTATTTATCTTTGTTTTTATTGCATTTGCTTTTGGGTTCTTGGTCATGAAATCCTTGTGTAAGCCAATGTCTAGAAGAGTTTTCCAGTGTTATTTTCTAGAATTTTTATAGTTTCAGGTCTTAGGTTGAAGTTCTTAATCCATCTTGAGTTGATTTTTGTATAAGGTGAGAGATGAGGATCCAGTTTCATTCTCCTACAGGTGGCTAGCCAATATCCCAACACCATTTTTGAAAAGTGTGTCCTTTCCCTACTTTATGTTTTTGTTTGCTTTCTCAAAGATCACTTGGCTGTAAGTATTTGGGCTTATTTCTGGGCTCTCTATTCTGTTCCATTGGTCTATGTGCCTGTTTTTGTACCAGTGCCATGCTATTTTGGTGACTGTGGCCTTAGAGTACAGTTTGAAATCAGGTAGTGTGTTGCTTCCAGACTTGTTCTTTGTGCTTAGTCTTGCTTTGGCTATCCAGTTTCTTTTTTGGTTTCATATGAATTTTAGAATTTTTTTTTCTATCTGTGAAGAATGATGGTGGTATTTTGATGGGGATTGCATTGAATTTGTAGATTGCTTTTGACAGTATGGTCATTTTCACAATATTGATTTTATCCATCCAGGAGCATGGGATGTGTTTACATTTGTTCGTGTCGTCTGTGATTTCTTTCAGCAGTGTTTTGTAGTTTTCCTGGTAGCGGTCTTTCGACACCTTGGTTAGGTATACTCCTATGTATTTTATTTTTTCTGCAGCTATTGTAAAACGGGTTGAGTTCTTGATTTGATTATCTGCTTGGTCACTATCGGTGTATAGAAAAGCCTTGATTTGTGTGCAAGTATCTTTTTCAAATAATGGCTTCTTTTCCTCTTACATCCGGAAACTTTGCTGAATTCTTTTATCAGTTCTAGGAGCTTTCTGGAGGAGTCCTTAGGGTTTTCAAGGTAAACAATCATAACTTCAGAAACAGTGACAGTTTGATTTTCTTTTTACCAATTTGGATGTTCTTTGTTTCTTTCTCGTCGCTGTTTGCACTGGCTAGGACTTCTAGTACTATATTGAAAAGGAGTGGTGAGAGTGGGCATCCTTGTCTTGTTCCAGTTCTCAGAAGGGATTCTTTCAGTTTTTCCCCATTCAGTATTATGTAGGCTGTGGATTTGTCATAGATGGCTTTTATTACATTAAGGTATGTCCCTTGTATGCCAATTTTGCTGAGAGTTTTAATTGTAAAATGATGCTGGATTTTGTTGAATGCTTTTTTTTTTGCATCTGTTGAAATGATCATGTGATTTTTGTTTTTAATTTTATTTATGTGGTATGTCACATTTATTGACTTGCATATGTTAAACTATCCCTGCATCCCTGGTATGAAACTAACTTGATCATGGTGGATTATCTTTTTGTTATGTTGTTGCATTCGGTTAGCAGGTGTTTTGTTAAGGATTTTAGCATCTATGCTTATCAAGGATATCGGTCTGTCGTTTTCTTTTTTGGCTATGTCCTTTCCTGGTTTTGTATCAGGGTGATGCTGGCTTTGTAGAATGAAATAGGGAGGTTCCCTCCTTTCTCTATCTTGTGGAATAGTGTCAAAAGGATTGGTACCAATTCTTCTTTGAAAGTCTGGTAGAATTTTGCTGTGAATCTGTCTGGTCCTGAACTTTTTTGGTTGGTAATTTTTAAATTACTATTTCAATCTCGTGGCTTGTTTTTGGTCCATTCAGGGTATCTAATTCTTCCTGACGTAAGCTAGGAGGGTTGTAGTTTTCCAGGAATTTATCCGTCTCTTCTAGGTTTTCTAGTTTATGTGTCTAGATGTTCATAACAGCCTTGAATGATCTCTCATATTTCAGTGGTGTCAGTTATAATATCTCCTGTCTCATTTCTTAGTGAGGTTATTTGGATTTTCTCTCTTCTTTTCTTGATTAATCTTGCCAATAGTCTATCAATTTATTTATATTTTCAAAGAACCAGCTTTTTGTTTCATTTATCTTTTATATTATTTTGCTTCAATTTCATTTAGTTCTTCTCTGATTCAGGTTATTTCCTTTCTTGACTGCTGAGATTGGGTTTGTTTTTTTTCCTTGTTTCTTTAGTTCCTGGAGGTGTGACTTTAGAGTATCAATTTGTGCTCTTTCAGTCTTTTTGACGTAAGCACTTAGGGTTATGAAGTTTCCTCTTAGTACCACATTTGCTGTATCGCAAAGGTTTTGAAAAGTTGTGTCATTATTGTCATTCAGTTCAAAGAATTTTTTAATTTCCATCTTGATTTTGTTTTTGACTCATTGTTCATTCAGGAGCAGGTATTTAATTTCCATGTGTTTGCGTGGTTTTTAAGGTTCCTTTAGTAGTTGATTTCCAGTTTTATTCTACTGTGGTCCAAGAGAGTGCTTGATATAATTTCAGTTTTCTTAAGTTTATTGAGACTTCTTTTATGGCCTATTGTATGGTCTGTCTTGGAAAAAGTTCTGTGCACTGCTGAATAGAATCAGTATTCTGTGGTTGTTGGATGAAATGTTCTCTATATATCTGTTAAGTCCATTTGTTCCAGGGTATAGTTTAAATCCCTTTTTTCTTTTCTGATTTTCTGTCTTGTTGACTTGTCTAGTGCTATCAGTGGAGTATTGAAGTCCCCCCCTATTATTGTGTTGCTGTCTATCTCATTTCTTAGGTCTATTAGTAATTGTCTTATAAACTTGGGAGCTCCACTGTTAGCTGCATATATGTTTATAATTGTGATATATTCCTGTTGGACAAGGCCTTTTATCATTATATAGTGTCCCTCGTTGTCTCTTAACTACTGTTGCTTTAAAGTTTGTTTTGTCTGATATAAGAAGAGCTACCCCTGCTCGCTTTTGGTGTCAATTTTCATGAAATACCTTTTCCTATCCCTTTAAGTTTATGTTAGTTCTTATGTGCTAGGTGAGTCTCCTGAAGGCAGCAGATATTTGGTTGGTGAGCTCTTATCCATTCTGTGGTTCTGTATCTCTTAAGTGGAACATTCAGGCCATTTATATTCAATGTTAGTATTGAAATGTGAGATACCGTTGCATTCATCATGTTCTTTGTTGCCTGTATACTTTGGGTTTTTGTTTTTTGTGTTTGCTTTTGAACTTGTATTTTTGTTTTATAGGTCCTGTGTGATTTATGCTTTAAAGAGACTCTGTTTTCATGTGTTTCCAGTATTTGTTTCAAGATTTAGAGCACCTTTTAGCAGTTCTTGTAGCGGTGGCTTGGTAATGGTGAATTCTCTCAGCATTTGTTTTTCTGAAAAAGACTGTATCTTTCCTTCATATATGATGCTTAGTATTGCTGGATACAAAATTCTTGGCTGATAATTGTTTTGTTTGAGGAGGCTGAAGATAAGGCCCCAGTCTCTTCTAGCTTGTAGGGTTTCTGCTGAGAAATCTGCTGTTGACTCTGATAGGTGTTTCTTTATAGGTTACCTGGTGCTTCTGTTGCACATCTCTTAAGATTCTTTTCTCATCTTAACATTGGATAACCTGATGACAATGTGCCTAGGCAAAGATCTTTTTGTGATGAATTTCCTGGGTGTTCTTTGTGCTTCTTGTATTTGGAAGTCTAGGTCTCCAGCAAGGCCAGGGAATTTTTCCTAGATTGTTCCCCCAAATATGTTTTCTAAGCTTTTAGAGTTCTCCTCTTCCTCACAAACACTGATTAGTCTTAGGTTTGGTTATTTAACATAATCTCAGACTTCTTGGAGGCTTTGTTCATATTTTCTTATTCTTTTTCCTTTGTCTTTGTTGGATTGGGTTAATTCGAAGACCTTGTCATCAAGCTCTGAATTTTTTTCTTCTACTTGTTTAATTCTATTGCTGAGACTTTCCAGAGCATCTCTCATTGCTAAAAGTGTACCCAAAGTTTCCTGAGTTTTTGATTTTTTCTTTAAGCTATCTATTTCCTTGAATATTTCCCCCTTCACCTCTTGTATTATGTTTTGAATTTTCTTGCATTGGGTTGTGCCTTTCTTTGGTCCCTCCCTAATTAGCTTAATAACTAACACCCTGAATTCTTTTTCGGGTAAATCAGGGATTTCTTCTTGGTTTGGATCCATTGCTGGTGAACTATTGTGATTTTTTGGGGGGTGTTGAAGAACCTTGTTTTGTCATATTACCAGGGTTGGTTTTCTGGTTCCTTCTCATTTGGGTAGCCTCTGTCAGAGGGAAGGTCTAAGGCTGAAAGCTGTTGTTCAGATTCTTTTGTTCCATGGGGTGTTCCCTTGATATAGTACTCTCCCCCTTTTCCTGTGAATGTGGTTTTTTGTGAGCCGAACTGCAGTGATTGTTGTCTCTCTTCTACATCTAGCCACCAGTGCGTTTACCCGGGGTTGGTACTGGGAGTTGTCTGCACAGAGTCCTGTGATGCGAACCCTCTTTGGGTCTCTCAGCCATGGATACTAGTGCCTGTTCCAGTGGGAGTGGCAGGGGGCGGGGGGGCAGTGGACTTGGTGAGGATTCTTAGCATTGGTGGTTTAATATTCTATTTTCGTGCTGCTTGGCCTTCTGCCAGAAGGTGGCGCTTTCCAGAGAGCATCGGCTGTGGTATTACGGGGAGTAACTGGTGGTGGATGGGGCTCTAGAACTCTTAAGATTATATGCTTTTTGTCTTCCGCTACCATGGTGGATGGGGAAGGACCATCAGCTGGAAGCAGAGCTAGGTGTGTCTTAGCTCAGACTGTCCTTGGGTGGGTCTTGCAGTGGCTGCTGTGGGGATGGAGTTGAGATTCCCAGGTCAGGGGAGTTGTTTACCTAGGAGAATTATGGCCACCTCTGCTGAGTCATGCCGGTTGTCAGTGAAGTTGGGGGAAAGCTGGCAGTCACAGGTCTCACCTAACTCCCATGCAAACTGAAGGGGTCGTCTCACTCCCACCTTGCACCTCCCAGCACCACCGCAGAGCATTTCCAGGCTGTGAGCAATAAGGGCTTGAAAACCTGCCCCAGGGTATCTGCCTCCCAGTTTTGAAAGAAAAGGGCTTAGTTCTTCTCCCTCTGTCGAGCCTGCACACTGGATTTGTACACTGCCCGAGTTCTGGCCAGGAGGCTTCTCATCCCATTCAAATTGTTACAGAGTTTAGCTAGAGATTTGCTTCTCTCTGTGTAGTTTTAACCACTGCTCCTCTTCCATTGGATCCCTGTGGTGCCAGGCAGGAATGGCCTGCTTGCGGACCCAGCAAGCTCCCAGGGCCCTGTATTTTGCTTGGTTCTCCAAATTGACCCAGCTTCAGGTAAAGTCGGAAACTTCTTCTGCAAACAGACCTTCAGCTTCTCTGGGGTTGGGGGTGGGGGTGTGTTTGGGAGAGGAGCGTCTCCCTTTCTCACTTCTGTAATTGAGGCACTCACAGTTTTGGGGTGTCTCCTGGGTCCTGCAGGGAAGTCTGCTTTTTTCAGAGGGTCTTTGGGTCTTCTCAGGATCGCTGGTTTGTTCTTGCAGTGGATCTGGTGCTGAAATTCACAATGTGAGCTACCGCCCACTGCTCTGTCTGGAGCTGCAATCTAAGCCCTGCCTCTTGTCCACCATGATTGACCTTAAAAACTATCCAGCAATGCTCTGATCACAATTTCAGTTCTTTTAGGTGCTGTCAACATTATTGCTTCAGGATATATTTTGT
Source organism: Sapajus apella (assembly GCF_009761245.1). Classification (NCBI taxonomy): domain Eukaryota; kingdom Metazoa; phylum Chordata; class Mammalia; order Primates; family Cebidae; genus Sapajus; species Sapajus apella. The sequence goes on from NW_022437005.1 coordinate 1,152,837, forward strand.
TTAGCTGCCAAGCCACAACACTTACTTTTTCATTCTTTGCATCCTTTGATGAGAATAAAACCTGTTTTGTTATAAATTTATTTATCCTGGGGTATGAATGGGCTTTCAAATGAGAGAGTCTCGAGTCTAATCCCACTCTGCTGTGTAAACTTAAAATTGTACCCAGCTTAAGTTTTCTCATTTGTAAAACAGGATAACAATCCCTACATTTTGTGGTATTTTGAAATCAAGCATGTTAGCGGGGCTGACACAAATGCTTGGCAAACAATAAATGCCCTATAAAGGGTAAGTATTACCATGTGTAGAAAAACGAAACCATTTGTAGAAAAATGACTCCTATCTCTTACCATATACAAAAACCAACTCAAGATGGATTAAATACTTAAACGTAAGACCTGAAATGGTAAAAATACTAGAAGAAAACCTAGGGAAAACTCCTGTGGACATTGGTCTCGGCAAGGAATTCATGACTAAGACCTCAAAAGCAGAAACAACAAAAACAAAAATAGGCAAATGAACTTTAAGTAAACTGAAAAGGTTCTGCAGAGCAAAAGAAGTGATCAACCACAGAATGAGATAAAATATTTGCAAACTATGCATCCCACAGGAGACCTATATCCAGAATTTATAAGAAAGTCAGCTCAAGAACAAAAACTAACCCTATTAGAAGGTGGGCAAAGGACATGAATAGATATTTTTCAAAAGCAGACATACAAATGGCCAAGAAGCATACAAAAAATGTTCATCTCACTGATCATCAGAGAAATGCAAATTAAAACCTCAGTGAGATATCATCTTATACCAGTCAGAATGGCTGTTGTTAAAAGTAAAAAACAAAAAACAAAAAATGGATGTCTGTGAGGATGCAGAGAAAGAAGAATGCTCATAAACTATTGGTAGGAATGTAAATGAGTGCAATGTCTATGGAAGTCAGTATGGGGATTTCTCAAAGAGCTAAAAATAGAACTACCATTTAATCTAGCAATCCCACTACGGTGTATCTACTCAAAGGAAAATAAATCATTATATCAAAAACATGCCTGCATTTGTACATTTATAACATCACAATATTCATAATAGCAATGATACAGAATCAACCAAAGTGTCTATTAACATATGATTTGATAAAGAAAAGGTGGTATCTATACCCAGTGAAATACTATTCAGCCATAAAAAAAGAATTAAATAATGTCTTTTGTAGTGACACAGACAGAACTAGAGGCCATTATCTTAAGTGAAACAGACACAGAAAGACAAATACCTCATGTCCTTACTTATTATAAGTGAGAGCTAAATAATCTGAACGTGTGGATGTAGAATGTAGAACAATAGGTAATGGGCACTAGGAAGGGTGAGGGGATAGGAGGAGGGTGGATGATTAGAGGTTACTTAATGGGTATATTATTAGGGTGATGGATACCCTAAAAACCCTGATTTCACCACCATGCAGTCCATGTATATAATAAAATTGCACTTGTACCCCATACATTTATACAAAAAATTTTAAAAGTCAATATAAGCCTGTTTTCTTTTTTAAAAAGTAAAATAGAAGGCGGTTATGATTGTTAGATACTACTTTCTCACTTATTCTCAGTTTTTAGATTGGGAGAACTATATTTTTAGCTCTACAGTTCAACCTTTGGGTTTCTGGGAAAAAAAATGAGAAGCATTTTGGAGAACAGATTGGAGTTTATCTTTAAATAATCAAATTAAGTCTTTGTAATAGGATTAAGACTAAATTCAGCTCTCTGAATTAGCCACAGAAAAGAAACAAGAAGGACAAGTGATTTTATTTTAGGTGCTCAGATATTTGTATAGGTTTTGCTTGCTCACCTAAGGAATTGAGTAGAAAGCACTGAGCTGGGCCTGTAGTCCCAGCTACTGGAGAGACTGAGGCAGGAAGATCACTGGAGTCCAGAAGCTCTTGGCTGTAGTGTGCTATCCCTAGTGGGTGTCCACACTGTTTGGCATCAATATGGTGACCTCCCAGAAGTGGGGGACTACCAGATTGCCTAACGAGGGGTGAACCAGCCCAGGTCTGAAATGGAAAAGGTCAAAACTCCCATGCTGATCTGTATATCAGCAATGTATACAGTCTTGAGGAATCACACAGGACAGAAGGACCTGAATGTTAATCTCAGATATGTCTAAGAGGGATTGTTAATTTTCTGCTGTGTGTCAGGCCCTATCTAGTCATGGTGCGAAAGACAAAGATGAAGAACGCAAGGTCTCTTTTCCATGAGGCTGTTGTCCAATTGATGGATTGCTCTAGGAAAGTCCTCCTGGGGAGCAGAACTATGTGAAACAGGGAAGCAGTTGCTCTAAATTCTTGATATTGGGACTGTATTAGTTTGGGTTCTCCAGAGAAACAGAGCTAACAGGATGTACATATAGAAAGACACTTATTTTAAGGAATTGGCTCACATGATTGTGGAAGCTTGACAAATCCAAAATCTGCAGGGGGGGCCAGCAGGCTGGAGACCTGAGAAAGAGTTGCAGTTTTAGTCCAAAGGTGATCTGTTGGCAGAATTCCCTCTGCATTAGGGGAGGTGAGTCATTTTCTGTTAAGACCTTTAATTGATTCTATGAGGCTCACCCATATTATGGAGGGTAAGCTGTTTTACTCCAAGTCAGCTGATTTAATATCAATTTCATCTAAAAACCATCTTCATAGAAACATATTTGAGCAAATATCTGGGTATAGTGGCCTAGCCAAGTTGACATATAAAACTAACCATCGCAGGAGCTTGTTCTTGGAATCTGCCTTGGACTCCATAGCAGATTCAATCTTATGTAGTATCTCAGCCCTAGGCCTTAAGCCTCCATCACTTAATTCTATCCTTTGTTCATGAACGTGCTTCCAGCCTATTTGATGGATGGTACTGCTAAGACCTCATGCTTTTCTGGTCATACCAGGTTAGCCTCAGTCTTGTCAACATTTATGTCCTTTGCAGACCTCTGTGTGGCCTCTTCCTGTAACCCTAAGCTCCACCTTGATCCCAGATTACTTCATTCTTCTGCACAGTTGATGTGGCCTACAGACTGCTGAACTGAGGCAGGATACTTGTAGGTCTTAAGGAGCCATTAGTGTCCTGAAAATGTAATATCCTCTCCTTATATCCTCTTTGTATACTATCTAGTAGTTATGTGGCTTCCTAGGATTCTTATTACAAACTTCAGAGCCTTCTAATCTTTGCTAAGAGTTTTCACAGAACATTGTATCTGATTTACCATATTACTTTTCTCCTTAGTTTAGAGGTCATTTATTGTGAGGCTGCTCCTGCCTTCTTTGTTCTCTAATCAGTATTTTGTGGGGAGGAGTAATTATTAAATATTCTGCCATTTTTAAAAATACTTGAATGTGTATGGTATTTATGACCTGCACACCAGTGCTCTTATTTTTCTCCATTATGACTTTTATTCTCAGAGACCTATGGTTTTCAAATGCCACTGTTGTGAATAGCTGCCTGTTGAATTGTTACCATGGTGCTTGAATCCTTATAAACTAGCTGTCCTACCTGATACCATATTCCAGTGAGTGCTGTGCTTGCTGCCGAGCATTTCAGATTGGATATGATTTCCTGGGATTAAATCCCAGATGTTATTTTGCAGTTTGTCATCTGTCTGCTTGGGGGAAGTTTCTTTCAGGTTGTAGTTTCTTTCAGATATGTGTTCACCGACATCTGTAGATCTTGTTTATTAGATCTCCTTGTTGGTATTTTTTTTTTCTAATGGCAAAATAATTTGTTTTCTTCTTCAGAATAATTGCAGGATGGAAACAAATAATTCTAGCTTAAAAACGATATCAAATGACTTCATTGGTTATATTTTAGTAGCTTGGAATATTACAGAAAAGAAGTACATATTTTCTTTTGCTTTTGGGAAATTTAAATCAGGAGACTTTTAGTCTGTAAACATTACTTTTTAAAAACATATGACAAATATTGGAACAATAAAATCTGATTCATCTAATATCTTTCCCTGGTATTTCTTACTTTTTAACTATGATAGATATATATTAACATGTAGTTATTCTCTTTGAAAAAGTATATTCATTTTCTAAAGTGTATTTAGCTTTTCAAATATGACTCTCAAGTCTCCTGTGTATTGTAAAAAACAATTACTGAAACAGCTTCACTTTAAAGTACAGTACTTGAAATCTTCACATCAATACCGCCTTTTAAACCTTTAATACAGCCTTATGTCAATCAAATCGCAAGTGCAGTTTGCTAAGGTAGAAACTTCTTGATTTCACTACAATTATAACTGATCAATCTATATTTCAAAACAGAGGCTTTTATAGTGAGATTCCATATGGATATTGATTTCAATTTTCTGTGTTAATATAAGCAGCAAGTGGTCTTAAACTTCGGTGATCCAAAATATTGTTTTTAAGGTAGTTACTTGAAACTTAGAATGTTTTTCCTAAAGAACTAGTGTTATACATGACAAGTTCACAGGCCCACACACAAAAGCCTGCTCAAACCATAGTGTAGCTGAAAATAGTGTCTTCATGGTGGCTGTAACTTCTTGCTTCCCTGAAATCACTCTAAGTCCTGACTTTCTTTGTGTTTCTCTAGTATTTGAGCTTGAGAGGGAATTTGGCAGAAGCAGGTAGATTGTGGCTCGGGTAAAAGTGAGAAAAAGGGTTGTTGATCAGTTCATGTGGGGTTTGGGTATAGAAGCTTCATGGATTAGTGAGTTGCCAAATATCAGGGAGTTTATAGAGCAAAGTTATGGCATCTAGGGTCTAGCAATAGCAGGAATGGTGTCCCTCTCTTTAGCAGAGGACCTCAGTGTTTCTGTAGGGTCAGTGATGGAGCAGTAAGGGTGTCAAGAGATTGAGACCATCCTGGCTAACATGGCGAAACCCATCTCTACTAAAAATACAAAAAAATCAGCTGGGCACAGTGGTGTGTACCTGTATTCCCAGCTACTGAGGAAACTGAGGTAGGAGAATTACTTGAACCCGGGGGCAGAGGTTGCAGTGAGCAGAGATCATGCTACTGCACTCCAGCCTGGTGACAGAGTGAGACTCTATCTCAAAAAAAAAAAAAAAAAAAGATGTACAGATGGCAAATAAGCACATGAAAAGATGCTCAATGCCATATGTCATTAGCGAATTGCAAATTAAAACAATAATTAGCTGTCACTACACACTTATCATAATGGCTAAACCCAAACTCTGTTAACACTAAATGCTGACAAGGACATTGAGCAACAATAACTCTCATTCATTGCTGGTGGGAATGCAAAATGGTGCAGCCACTTTGGAAGACAGGTTGGTAGGTTCTTACAAAGCTAAATGTAGCCTTACTATATGATCCAGCGCACATGCTCCCAGTATTTTCCCTAATGAGTTGAAGACTGTGCACATAAAAAGTTTTACATGAATATTTTTAGCTACTTTATCATAATAGTACCAAGTAGAAGCAACCAAGATGTCCTTCAATGGACAAGTGCATAAACAAACTATGGTACACAAATATAGTGGAATACAGATATACTGTGGACACTGCAGTTTTGATTTCAGACTACCATAATAAAGTGAATATAGCAATAAAATGAGTCACAAATTTTTTGCTTTTCTAGTACATATAAAATTATGTTTATACTATACTGTAGTATATTAAGTATTAAATAGCATTATATCTAAAAACATGTATATACTTTAATTTAAAAAGCAATTGCTAAATATTGCTAATGATCCTCTGAGTCTTCAGTGAGTTACAGTCTTTTAGCTGATAGAGTTTCCTGGCTCACTGTTGATCAGGGTGATGGTTGCTGAAGGTTAGGGTGGCCATGGCTATTTCTTAAAACAAGACAACAAGAAATTTTGCTGTGGTTAAGTTATCATTTTAATTTCTTTCTATCACAGGATGCTGTTTGATAGCATTGTACCCACAGTAGAATTTCTTTCAAAATTGGAGTCAGCCCTCTCAAATGGTGCTGCTACTTTATTAACCTAAGTTTATGGGATATTGTAATCTTTTGTTGTCATTTCAACAGTGTTCACAGCATCTTCAAAAGGAGTAGATTCCTTCTCAAAAAACTACTTTCTTTTCTTATCCTTAAGAAGTAACTCCTCAACTGTTCAGGTTTTGTCATGAGACTGCTGCAATTTAGTTATGTCTTTAGGGTTCACTTCTAATTCTAGTTCTCTTGCTATTTCTACCACATGTGCAGTGATTTCCTTCATTGAAGTCTTGAAGCCCTCAAATTCACCTACCAGGCTTGGTATCAACTTTTTCCAAACTTCTATTCATGTTTACATGTATTTTTTAAGAGACAGGGTTTCACTGTGTTGCTCAGGCTAGACTCAGACTCCTGAATCAAGCAATCTTCCTGCCTCAGCCTCCTGAGAAGCTGGGACTATACACATGTGCCAATGGGCCCAGCCTATGTTGTCTTTTAACCTCTTTTCACAAATGATAAATGTGCTTAATGGCATCTAGAATGGTGAATTCTTTTTAGAAGGTTTAGAATTACTATCTGTGGCAGTTATAGCCTTATAAAATGTATTTCTTACAAGAAGACTTGACAGTCAAAATTACTGCTTGATCCATGGACTGCTGAGGGGATGTTGTGTTAGCAGGTGTGAAAAAAACATTAATCTTATAGATCTCCATCAGAGCTTTTGGGTGGCCAGGTGCATTGTCAATGAGCAGTAATTTTTTTTTTTTTTAAATGAGATGCAGTTTTGCTCTTGTTACCCAGGCTGGAGTGCAATGGTGCAGTCTCAGCTCACTGCAACATCCGCCTCCTGGGTTCAGGCAATTCTCCTGCCTCAACCTCCTGAGTAGCTGGGATTACAGGCACGTGCCACCATGCCCAGCTAATTTTTTGTATTTTTAGTAGAGACGGGGTTTCACCATTTTGACCAGGATGGTTTCGATCTCTTGACCTTGTGATCCACCCACCTCGGCCTCCCAAAGTGCTGGGATTACAGGCGTGAACCACCACGCCCAGCCCACAGTAATATTTTAAAAGGAATCTTTTTTTTCTGAGCAGTAAGTCTCAGTAGTAGGCTAAAAAAATATTCAGTAAACCATGTTGTCGACAAATGTGCTATCATCCAAGCTTTGCCGTGCCATCTTTAGAGCACAGGCAGAGTGGATTTAGCATCATTCTTAATGGCCCTAGGATATTTAGAATGTTAAATGAGCATTGGCCTCAACTTAAAGTCACAAGCTGCATTAGCTCTTAACAAGAGAATTAGCCTGTTCTTTCACTCTTTGAAGCTAAGTATTGACTTCTCCCCTCTAGCTATGAAAGTCCCAGATAGTATCACCTTCCAAAACGAGGCTGTTTTGCCTACACAGAAAAATCTCTTGTTTAGTGTAGCCACCTTCATCAGTTATCTTAGCTAGATCTGGATAACTTGCGGAAGCTTCTATATTAGCACTTGCTACTTCAGCTTGTACTTTTATGTTATGGAGATGCCATCTTTCCTTAAACCTCAGGAACCTACCTCTGCTAGCTCTCAACTTTTCTTCTGCAGATTCCTCACCTCTGTCAGCCTTCAAAGAATTGAAGGGACTTAGGGCTTTGTTCTGGATTAGGCTTTGGTTTAAGGGAATACTGTGGTTGGTTTGATGTTCTATCCAGATAGCTCAAATTTTCTTCACACCAGCAATAAGGCTGTTTCACCTTCTTTTCAAATGTTTGTTCATTGGAGTGGCACTTTTGGTTTCCTTCAAGAAATTTTCCTTTGCATTTACAATTCAGCTGTTTGGCACAAGAGTCTAGTTTTCAGCCTGTCTTGGCTTTTGACATATCTTCCTTACTAAGCTTAATCATTTCTAGCTTTTGATTGAAAATGAGACACACATGACTATTTCTTTCAGTTAAACACTTAGAGGCCATTGTAGGTTTATTAATTGGCCTAATTCCAATATTGTTGTGTCTCAGAAAATACGGAGGCTGGAGAAGAGGGAGAGATACGGATAATGGTTGGTCAGTGGAACAGTCAGAACACACACATGTAGAGGTTAAGTTCATTGTTTCATATGGGCATGGTTTGTGGTGCCCCAAGACAATTACAATTAAAACATCAAAGGTCACTGATCACAGATCACCATAAGAGAGAGAATAATAATGAAAAAGTCTGAAATGTGAGAATCACCAAAACGTGACACAGACACTAAATGAGCACATCTGTTTGGGAAAATGGCGCTGATAGATGTGTTTGATGCAGTGTTGCCACAAACCTTCAATTTATAAAAAAATTCAGTATCTGTGAAGCACAATAAGTGAAGTACAATGAAATGAAGTATGTTTGTCTTATTCAGTGTTATAAAGAAATGAGCTATCAAGTCATGAAAAGACATGCAGTTACCTTAAATGCCTGCTACTAAGTGAAAGACAGCCAGGCTTAAAAGCCTGTATATACTGTCTGATGCCAACTATATGACATTATGGAAAAGGCAAAACTGTAGAGACAGCAAAAAGATCAGTGGTTGCTAGGAGTGGAGTAGGAGGAGTGAATAGGTACAGCACATGCCATTTTTAGGGCAGTGAAACTATTCTGTCTGATACTCTAAAGGTAAATATGTAATTCTATGGATTTGCAAAACCTACAGAGCTGTACAAGAATGAACCCTCATGTAATCTCTGGACTTTAATAAATCATAATATATCAATATTGGTTCATCAGTTGTAACAAATGTATCACAGCAATGCAAGATGTTAATAATAGGCCCAACTTTGGATAGGGGAGAGGTGGTATATGGGGACCCCGTACTTTATGACCAATGTTTGTCAAAACCTAAAGCTGCACTACTAAAAATAAAAGCACTAAAAAACTCTCTGAAAATGCATCAGTTAAAAAAAAAACCAAAGTTTAAAAAACCATATATTCTATTGATTGTTCATATATCCTTTTCCATAATTCTCCAGTGAATTAATATTTAAATTTAAACAATTTTTAAGTGATGTTCATAAAATTCTAAGGTTTCCCACACATTTTTTATTAACTCTCAATTGTTCTTGGGTATATATTAGTTATTCTAACTTCATCTGTTATTTTCCTGTAAGTACATATTTCCTGAAGGTATATAGTAATACTTTGAAACAAAGTTAGAAAATGATTTTACATTAAATATTATCCTACTTAAACTATTTCCATTGTTTTAGATGATTTACATTTCCAGCATGTTTTTTCTATCTTCTGTGCTCTATATGCTCTATTATTATATTCTTTGTTTCTTTGCAGATGGAATGGTTTCTATTGCTTTAGTTTTTTCTTTTTTTTGCCACTAGCCCACCTCATATCTCTGTACATGCACACACATACGTGCATGCCTGCACACACCCTTCACAAACAGACAGACATACACAGGCATACAGATTTTTGAACCTTACAGTTAAGCTGCATTCTTGTCAAAAAGGTCTAGTACTCCTAGAGTTGATGCAGCTGCCTCTCCCTTTCTTTGGGAGATCAGCATTACTCATCACTGCAAACATTCTTGCTTTACTACTTGTTCATTGTTTTGGATATACAGAGCACTTAAATATCTGCTATTTTAGTGCATTATAATGAACTGGTTATTATGTTTTCAAAGTCAAATATGGGTCAAAGTAATTGTTTTTTTTTTTAACCAAATTTTACTCTTCAGGTTCTTTTTTAATGTGTATATATATATATATATATATATATATAAAAGCCCACACTGTTTCTGTCTATTAATAGGTGGTAATTGGAACTTGGTAAAAGGTAGTCTAAACAGAGGAGTCATATTGCTTGAGGCAGATTAAAAAAGGTATCTAGTTATATAAGCCTACATAAAGCCACATCTCCAGGCTAATATTTAATGTGAAGTGGATAAAATTTATATTATGAACAGCTGTAGATTTAAGTTAGTAAAGCCTAAAATTATAGTAGAAAACATTTCAATTACAGTTCTTAAAATATGAAAGAGATGCTGATTGTACATTGAAATATTTTGCATAATGACATCTGTTTTCACACACATGCATACATACACACACAATCCCATTTTGTAGCTTATAAAACAGAGGCACATAGTGGTTAAGAGACTTGTATAAGCTTCCACAGCTAACAGGGAGACCATGATTCAAACATCAGACAGTAGAACTCCTGAGTACCCTCTCTGAACTCTAAACTGTGTTACCTCCCATCTTAACTAACATGACTTGACTCATTTTTCTTCCTTAAAATGCCTTGAAAGATATTATGAAGAAATACCTCATCCAGCTGTAGAGGAACAACCAACTACATTTATTTTTAGAAATGATAAGGGAGTTGTTTTGCTCTATACATAGACTTCCACAACTAGAGCAGTTACATAACATGGTCTGTGTAAATTACACTTTTTTCACGATTCATTTAACTACTTGAATTTGATATCATTTCCTTTCAAATTGAAGCACATCTGATGCAGATTTACTGGAACATTCACACTCCATTTTGGTTTTAAAAGTTGCAGACCTCATTTTTAAGAGCATGAACACCATAGCTATTTGAAATCACCCCTTCTTTTATAAGGTTTAACTTTTCTTCTGGAAAGGAAAATAATACATGGAAAAACATACATCTAGTATTACTGTTTTTTATTATAACTGACATACTGCTCATGACTAGTTGCTAGTTAACCCACTAATGGTAAATGTTCTGAACTGAGAGGCTTGACTGAAGAAAACTAACCAAGTTACTTAGCCTATATGACCAAGTTTCCTAAGAACCCCTCCATACACATTTGGAAATATTCATATTATATGTTTTTTTTAAATCTCTGAACAGGAAATTCATGTGTATTTTTAAAATCAAATCCAGACTGCCTTGATTTGCTTGTGCTTATGTCCTATAATTTCAATGTCAAGGTGCAAAATTGTACTAGTGATTTCTTGGAATGGTTAAAAATGGAATAGAAGTTTGGTTTCATATTCATGATTGATTAAGTGAGAAATCAACTATACATTAGAACTCTTCCAGTTTATATAATTCTTGAAGCTTTATGAGCTTTAGAATAAAAACACTTTAATGCTCTTTGCTTAAGACCTCATAGTAGTGTTGCTTAGATGACAAGACAAATAAAAACACTTTTAATACCCTTTGCTTGATATTTTGTGGTAGTCTTCTTACCCTAAAAAACAAAAAACAAATCTACATCTGCCACCTTGCATTTAATATTTGGAAAATAATAGAATAAAATAATCAAATGAACAAACATTTATTTACTCAACATTAATAACATTTTTGTTTTTTTACTCAACATTTTTTATTAAAAATTTGATGTCAAAGATAAGGTTGAAGTCCTCTCTGTTACTTCTTTAGTTCCAACAGCCGCCCTCTCTGCACAGGCTACTGCATTTTTGAATTTGGTATATATTCACTTAGTTCGTACTATTGTCCATTGCCTCTACTAGCTTAATGATTTGAATTCAATCTGATTTCTTGTATCTACCATCATGTTGTTTAGTATTTTAGATCCACCTTATTTTAACCTATTTCCAATCAAAATGTCAGTTATTTTAAAAATCAGTGTTTATTATAAATTTCTATGAAAATATTTTTCTTGGATCTAATTCCTTCCTTAGTGCCAAAATTTGATTTTAGTGAGAGCGTAGGAAACTCTTAATTTTTGTATGTCTGAAAATTTCTTTATCCTTACTCTTTTTTTTTTTTTTTTTTTTTTGAGACAGTCTTGCTCTGTCACCAGGCTAGAGTGCAGTGGCACAGTCTTGGCTCACTGCAACCTCCTCCTCCTGGGTTTAAGCGCTTCTTCCGCCTCAGCCTCCCGAGCAGCTGGGACCACAGGTGCGTGCCACTACGCCCAGCTAATTTTTTTGTATTTTTAGTAAAGATGGGGTTTTACCATGTTGGCCAGGATGGTCTTGATCTCTTGACCTCATGATCTGCCAGCCTCGGCCTCACAAAGTGCTGGCATTACATCCTTACTCTTTAATAATTTAGATTCAAGTATAGAATCCTGGTTATAGAATTCCTGCTGGATGGTTAGTTTTGTTCAATAATTAGAAGATAATATTTTATAATCTATTAGCATTTGTTCTTGCTAATGAGAAGTGTCAGTCTAACTGTTACCTACATAACAAGCTCTCATTTCTCTCTGATAGCTTTAAATATTTTCTTTTTGTCTTTGTTGTTATAGAATTTCATTACAATGTAGGAAATACCTGTGGATTTATGTGCATGTAATGTGTATGTACATAAATATAATATCCTATTTCTTCAATCTGAGGATTTTTTTTTATTAGAGAATATGAGCCACATTCTTTGTATATATTATCCACATTATCTTTTTTTTTCTTACCTAATGGGACTCCTTCCTGTGAGACAAATGATTCATCTTTTTATCCTTGTATCTCAAATCAATTCTCTTTTCTATTTTTTATCTTTTTTCTTTCCATACTGTATTTCTGCCTCCTAGCTCTCTTTAGCGAAGTCTAATTTATATTTCTACTAATTCTTTTATTGAGTTTTTCCCTAGTTTTTTAAAGTTCTTTTTGGAATTCATCTTTTTACATTGTCTTTTCCTTATATGGCCTTATAAAATATTTTAAACACTCATATTAATACTCAGATTATTTTGCTTTTATTTCTTAGGATATAAGTTCTTCTGTTCATTAGCAAGTAACTTTTGCTGTTGGTATGGCTTCTAATTTTTTCTTACTGTGATTCCCATCAATATAGATTGTTTTCCTTGTGAGTTTCGTGTGTTGGGAGTTGTGGATGTATTATATAAGATATTTTTAGATTTTATTTGACCCTAGGGATACTTCGGATTCCAAACCAGTTTTTTAGTTAATTTTTCATTTGTGATTCCTATGCCACATATGTGTGAAGCTTTAGACCTCATACTTAATTGTGCAGCCGAGACAGGGATTCTAATTTCATGTGACTCTTTCCCCCTATGACCCTGGCCAGCTTTCTTGCTGATATCTTTGAATGGGGGAGTGAGTTTTCTAAACCAAGCTTCAGCAATGGCTTTATGCAGGTAACTCAGTTTCCATTTCCCTATACACATGGGGCTTGTGGATAAGTCTTCCCTTCTTGCCTGGGTATTTTAATGTGTTAGTTCCCACCTATTAAGACCTGATACTTAGTGAGACATTTTAGTTTTGACTTTGCCCACCACTCTAAACATTAGTGTAATTTATATCAGATAGATATGTACCTTTCTCAATGTTAAGCTTGGTTATGTCTTTTATAATAGGTTATATTTTATCTGTAATAACAAGATATTTACTATTTTGGCAAATAATAATCTCATATATGGAATACAAAAAAATTAACATTCAGTTTCTGACATTCAAAAAACAGCTGTGAGATACAATTTTCTGTTTTCCTTTGGTCCCCCTTTAACACATAAACAACCAAGCATGGAAGATGCATTTTATAACTCTACTTTCAATTTCTGGATGGCCTGATGGGCTGGATCAGTCAGTTAGTAGAAGGACACTGGGAAGAGATGAAGGTGGGCACACACACAAAAAATTATTAAAACAGACTCTACTGCAGCTTAGTTTCATGTACCTAGCATGTTCATGTATTCTCAAGATATTTATTTCCTCATTTTTTGTTGCCTTCTGTTGCACATGATAAATTAGGAGTTATATACTCATTTGTTAATTTAACAAGCATTTGTCAAGTTTTACTTTTCGCCAGGCACTATTTTAAGCACTAGGGTCAGCAGTAAACAATATTTCTGCTTTAATAAAGCATTCTTCTTCTTTTTTTTTTTTTTTTTTTTTTTTTTGAGATGAAGTCTTGCTCTGTCACCCAGGCTGGAGTGGAGTGGCACAATCTCCGCTCAGCTCACTGTAACCACTGCCTCCCAGGTTCAAGCAATTCTCCTGCCTCAATCTCCTGAGTAGCTGGGATTACAAGCATATGCCACCACACCTGGCTAATTTTTGTATTTTAAGTAGAGACAGGGTTTTGCCATGTTGGCCAGGCTGGTCTCAAACTCCTGACCTCAAGTGATCTACTTGTCTTGGCTTCCCAGAATGCTGGGATTACAGATATGCTGGCCAATAAAGCATTATTCTGATGGTGCATGTAGGGAGGGGTCAAATCAGGTAATAAAGAAATAAACCCAAAATTTAGTATGTGTCAGGATTTTATAAGTGCACTGACAGAAGACAAAGCAAAGTAATTGGGACAGAGTATGAGCAGAGGGTGTAACTTTATATATAGTAGTAGAGAAAGCTGTCTAATGACATGTGGGCAGAGATCCCCCTAAATGAACTTGGATCCATTTGTATATCTGTGCAAGATCATTACAGGTAGCAGGTTTAACAGGACCATACTCAACCTGCTGTAAGAATGCACGGAATGGGGTGAGTAAGGTAAGAGTATGGTTAAGTCAGGTTAGGTAAATGGCAGAGGGGATTATGTAAGTTCACTTTGACTTTGAGGGAGACAGAAAGCCTGGAAGATTTTAAGTATAAGAATGGCATGATATGTTTGATGATTTAAAGAAAGCATTGACCCTTCATGCTTTAAGGAAACATCGAATGTATCCAGAAGAGAAGAATGGAAGTATGAGCACTACCTAGGCTGATGTTTCAGTAGTCCAAACTAGAGACAATGGTGGTTTTAACCAGGTGGTCAAGGTGGAGGTACGGAAAAGTGGTTGGATTCTAGATATGGTTCACAAGTGATGACAGCAGGTTTGTTCAAGGGATGTGGAGAGAAGATAAATAAGGAGTTGAGGATGGTCCTGAGAAATTTGGTCTAAGCAACTAGAAAAGTAGAGTTGTTATTTAATGAAATGGGGGTAATTTGTAGAAAGAACAACATCTATATCTATCACAAATCACATATCTATACCATGCCCTTAATATTTATGCCCATAAAAAACTTATTTTTATGGGCATAAATATTAAGGGCATGGTATAGACATGTGAAGTTTGAGATAACTGCAAAATAGTCAAGATGCTGAGTAGCAAATAGGGCTTGGTGATATAGTTTTGGGAGCCCTCAGCATAAAGACAGTAATTAAAGGCATGACATTATACAAAATCACGTAAGGAGTGAGTATCAATTAGAAAGAGAATGGAGCCTTGGGTTCTGCCATTGTCTAGCGCTCATAAAGATGAGGAATGACCAGAAATGGATATGAGGAACAATAGCCAGTAAGGGAGAAAGAGAACTAAGAAAGGAAAGAACTAGTGGACTCTTGGAAGCTGTGATGAAAATGATATAAGAAACTAGGGGAGTGATCAATTTATCACATGTTTCTCAGAGATTGGGTAACATGTTGAATGAGACTTAGAGTTGGTGACCTGGAAGGCAATGATAACGTCCTTATTCTATCTCTGATGATAAAATATAGCATCATAGAGCATCTGGATATCTTGCAAATTATTTTGCTTAAATTATTTTACAGATAAGGATTCAGGAGGATGACTTTTTCTATGACATAGTCTCTTGGTTTCAAAATAAATGTGTGTGATTACAAAATAATTAGATTTTTAAAAAATGATCAGAGAACCCCATACTATTGCAGTACTGCCTTGAAAGTATGTATTTTTATTCCACTGCTCTTGCTGTACTGTCATTTTTGTGACATACTTTGAATTGTTTTCAAAGCTATATTAAAAGCCACTCATGAGAAAGACTAACATTATTTATAATTGGTAGTTGTAGTCATGCTTTGATTTTGGATAGCTCTTACTTGCCATCACAGATATTGTCCAGAATAAATGATGCAGAATGAGAAGAAAGATACAACAGATTTCATGAATGGCACTACCAATGGGTAAAGTTGTACTCTCCTGAGAAGAGACAGGTATTATTTGTGTAAACAATGCTGGTGGTGTTATACATATTATAGGTTTAAAAAATAGTTCTGCTGACCTACATTTCCTTATGTGCAGTGGTTATTCCTTTAATGGTTCTCTTGAATCTCTTTTGGGATATTAATTTTTACCCTATATTCTTGTCAGAAGGGCTGAATTATCAGCAAAAACCTATATATATATTCCCAATTAGGAATGTAACTCTTCCAAATGGCTAAGAGGTGTTAAAGATTAAACCAAGTATATATTTTAAGATTTATTCTTTGTCCCTGGAGGAATTTGGAAATTGTTCTGTGCCCTTATTAGAATTATCAGGGAAATGGTGTTGGTAATTTAATTTCAAATACTTATATCATTATTCAGATAAGAGAGAAAGTGATTTTAAAAGCTGTATATTGATTCAAGGTGAGATTGTTGACTAGATGCAGCTAGGAGGAACATCTGTTTCCAGGGCACTGGGACATAGGGAAGACTGGTGCACTCTGAGCAGATCTTCAGAAGGAAGGCATTGGGAGTGAATGGAGGCAAGACCCAGACTCTGGGCCAAGGGAGGAGGAAGCTGTGCACAGGGCTACTGAGCACTGAGACTCATTCCTGGCCCCAAAGACTCCTGGAGTAGGGGTGAGTTGGCCAAATGAGAAGTAATCTACTCTTGCTGTGGACCTCTGGAATCCTGGTGTCAGGAAACCCCATGACCCTTGTGAACACTCACTCGAATTGGCAGGGAGAGCTGTTTGGAAAGGTAGTAAGGGGCAGTCCTCCAGCCTTTGCAGAGCCCAGAGGGTCTGGTGCAGGAGTGTCTGCAGGGGAGCATGCCCAGGGATGCCCATCCCCCAAGGCTCACATGCATTCCTAGGAGACTTTAGCCTTAGAGGAACTGAGGGACCCAAACAGTACAAGGTGATTTAGCCATGTGAGTCACAGCCAGTCCAACCTGAGCGCCCTCTGTCTGCTGACCTCTCTCCCAATGTCGCAGCCTGGCCTTGCCTGCTTGCAGTGCAGCCTCGGATGCCCAACTGGGGTGCCTCCTGGAGACTGCGTCATAGCTCCTGTGCTGGCAGACTGTGCTTGACTGTCAGAGAGCTCCAGCAGAGCAGCTCCTGCCAACATGCACCAGCCCACCTGCATCCTTCCTCCACTGCAGCCACTCCCATGCCACTCTGTCATCATGCACCTACCCACGGCCACCTCCATTGCTTTGCCGGGACAGGTGTGGGCAGACCTCACTTACCCTTCTCCACTGGCATATTTGCTGGCAAGAATAAGCACACAGAGGTAGGCAGTCCCATGCCCACCAGTGCCCTGCCCTGGTGCTGACACCACTGTATACGGACCTCAGCTGCCCTGCTCTCCCCTCCCACCTCACTCAGCCACCTTTATTTCTTCCAATGCCCACATGGAGCTGGCAGCCCCTGGTGTGCCAGTGCCCCACCCCACCCAACCAGTATGTACCCCACGGCACTGCCGCTGCTGCTGGCGTGTGTGAATGAGCACAGATCCCCTTGCCACTGCCCAACAAAGCACTTTGGCTGGCACCACCCTTCTGAGTATTGTGACTAGCAATCTAGGAACATCTTGGCTTTTCCAGTGCAGCAGATTCTGAACCTTGAAGCAGAGGGTAAAACAAAGCCAGAGAATCCACACCAGTCCCACTGAGTTAGAACAAGTAGCCCAGGAGTGCTGAGCTGAGCCTTGATTCCTCCTTCCAACAAAAATTTTACAAGAAACAAAGCTAGTCAACTGAAGCCACCTCATGCTACAATCAAACTCTCAGGGGCATCAAAGAAGATAAAAGCAAAGCAAACAACAACAAACCCAACCCAGAAACAACAACAACAAAACAAAAATCATCCAAAGGACAGCAACTTCAAAGACTGAAGGAACAGGAACATCAGTCAACACAGACGAGAAAGAACCAGCACGAGAATTCTGATGACTCAAAAAGCCAGTGTCTTCTTACCTCCAAATGACTGCACTAGTTTCCTGGCAATGGTTCTCAGGCGAATATGGATAGGAATAAAGATCATCAACATTCAGTAGAAAGACAAAATCCAATCCAAGGATTCTAAGAAACACAATAAAACAATATAGGAGATGAAAGACAAAGTGGCTATTTTAAGAAGAGAATCAAACTGAGCTGATAGAGCCGAAACACTCACTTCAAGAATTTCAGAATACAATGGCAAGCATTAACAGCAAAATCAAGGAAGCCAAGGAAAGAATCTCAGAGCTTGAAAACCTGCTCTTTGAAATAACTCAGACAAAAAAAAAAAGGAATTAACAATACCTCTGAGAAATATGGGATTATGTACCAGGTGAGGTGGCTCATGCCTATAGTCCCAGAACTTTGGGAGACTGAGGCAGGAGGATCATGAGATCAGTTCAAGACCAGCCTGGTCAATATAATGAAATCTCATCTCTACTAAAAATACAAAAATTAGCCAGGCATGGTGGCATGCATCTGTAACCCCAGCTACTTGGGAGGCTGAAGCAGGAGAATTGCTTTAACCCTGGAGGCAGAGGTTGCAGTGAGCCAAGACTGCGCCATTGTACTCCAGCCTGGGCAACAGAACAAGACTGTCTCGAAAGCAAGCAAACAAACAAAACACCACCACAGTGGTGTGAAACTTATTTTTATTTTATTTTTTGAGATTGGGTCTCACTATGCTGCCCAAGTCGGTCTTGAATTTTTGGGCTCAAGCAATCCTCCTGTCTCAGCCTACTGAGTAGCTGGTAGATCACACAACTGCACCTGGCTGTGAAACTTATTTTAAAAAAATATATATTGAGTGGTACTAGGTTTTAAAGCATGGATGGTACTAGGATTTAAAGTATGGTTGAAGAGATTACTGGTCATGAGTACATATACTAACTGGATCTTAGCAGAACCTGTCACTGGATTTGCCTCTGTGAAATGTATTCTTAAATTTCAGAAGTCTACATCTACTTCCTGTGCATCAGTTCTATTTTGTCAAGTGTGAAATCACTAGGAGCCTACTTTCTTGTTCTAACCTTGCTGCTAAGCTTGTAGCCCATTGGATAAGTCAGATATCCTGTCAGGAACTCTGAGTTTTCTGTGAAAAGGGGGCTTGATGCTACTTGTTATAAATAATGTTTTATTGGAAAACAGACCCAAAAGGGGGAATTTACTCTAACTCAGAACTTTGATGAATCAAATGAGCTCTGTTATATATACATTCTATTAGGCAGAAAACATTAATAATACTTAAGTTTATTGTGGTCCTATTTTTCCTACTGCATGCTAGAACTAAGACTTTGCAAAGCCAAGAATATATCACAGGAAGAGCTTATGTTTCCCCTGGCACTGCCAGTTGACTGACTGAATGAAAGCTGGTAGGTGATAAAACAGGCTGGAAGTCCTCTCTTGCTTTGAAAATTGTAGGTTCATCTTTCCTGCTTATCACAAGCCTGGTGATTTAGCAGAGAACTTGCAACCACCTAGAACCAAAATGCAAAGCATTGGCCAGCTCTTCAATGCACTTGTGGTCTGACAAAGATAACTTTCTTTCAAGCCGGATCAGAAGTTTCCTAGAATGGACAGCTTGCATTTTCTGTTATACAGTCACACTTCTGAAATTTCTTTAATAAAGAATTTTTATGTTATATGTAGTAATATGCAAATATATCTAATTATATGTCTAGGGTATTTAGACATCTAGGTTTCTAATGTTTTCTCTGTTTGATCCCATTTTTCAGCCACGTTTTATTGTACATAATGGATGACCACTTAGAAGGCTCAAGATACTTTAATTTCATTGATTTGTTTGTCAACTCTGGTCTCATTGCTTTCTACTTTCATGCTGTATCTCTTTTCTTTCTTAAAATGAATAAGCACGTAATCCACTTGTTTGTCAAAAGCCCAGGCATTTTTAAGCTCTGTTGCTTGCAAAGTCATCCTTTGCAGTAATTTTCTGTTCCACTGTGATGGTGATAATTAAGATGTTCTACTTTCTGTCCAGTGAATGTATGATTATTTTGGGCCAAAGTCTTAAGATGCTGTACTCTGAAAGAAGCCAGAAGAACAGTTATTGATGCAGAGCAACATTAATGCAGTTCAGTCGTAACATTGAAGAGTTTTTCATTTCGACAAAGACTTCTCTCTTTTTTTGTATTTTTAGTCGATATGTCATAATTGTATTCACAATGACATCTTCTAAAACAACAACTGTGGATCAGGTAGATCTAGAGAAACAATGTGTTTTACGGATTAAGAGAGTAGACTTTGGCATCAAATTGGCATGGGTGTGAATCTACATCTTTTTTTTTAACCATTGATTTGGCTATGTGATCCTGCCCTTTTTTAGCATCTAAGCTTTAGTTTTTTTTATCTGTAAAATGGAACTAATAATACCTAAACCACTGGATTTCTATGAAATTCAAGTGATGCTATGCATAGGAATTACTCAATGTAATAGTTGACATGTTATAAATTCTGAATATATGGCTAAGACCAATAGTATTGCATTATTCAAACATATTTTCTGTTTAACTTTCTGTAATGTAGTTTCTGTATAATTTTCTGTAAAAAGTTATAGCTCATACTGTTTCCATCTGCAAATTCACTATGGTAATGCCAATGAAAATGTTTGAGTCAGTATAGAAATGTAATGAGCTTGGCCTGTAGCCAAGTATTTAAGAAGTATTTTGGATCGTTTGTAGCTCTAGAGGCTGCAATAGTAAATCTTCCAATACAGTTTTTTTTTCTGATTAACATTTTTAAGTTTTAGATTCTTCCCTTAGGATAGTGAACTCTTTCAGGAATGGGTTTGGAAACCGAATGGTAATTTAATTCTGGAACTATAAACATACTGGCAGAGTAATTAGACATTAAAACAAAAAAGGTACATTGAATTGAAATGTCCAGGGGAAATAAGAAGACATTAAAATGGAAAAGTTACATTGAATTGAAATGTCCAGGGGAAATAAGATAGGAAGATTTCTTTGACAAAATTTGTTAAGAGTTATCCATGTACACTTTTATGGTGATACTCTTGATATGTGTAGAAATCAGGCAGTTGTACATTATCTTTATAAAAGAGATTATAATTGTCTAACAGTATTAATGCTGTGCAACTTACCAAATGAGCCACTTGTTGCTGGATTTTTAGATTCTTAAGCTGGAGTCTGGTGTGAATAGATTGGTGAAAATATAGGAAACACTGGAAATTTTTTTAAAGGAAACAAGTCAGTCCTTGAAAAATCATTAGAAGTTATAAATTTTAAGAATAAGAATGTTTATAATAAGTTGGTATACAAGCAACTTTTTATGGGCTAGAGGCTATAACTTATTTCTAAACCCAATTCAAATTGATACTTTTAAAACATAAAATGATATACAACAATCACAGCATCTGTTTTAAAATATGGTTTGGTTTTTTACAAAATCTGTACTGACCACATACTCCATGTGAGTCATTTATTTGAGAAGCTAAAATCATTTTTTTTTTCTGACATGGACAGAATAACTGTCATACAATATTATGGACAAGTAGAAGGAGCTAATTTTCTGCTCACATTCATGCTGTAAATCTCCTATAATTAAGATTTAAATGCATAAATACTGCATAATGATGAATACAATCACTTGGATCATAAAACAAATGCTTAGGATTTGAGGCTGGCAAAGACCCTTCATCAGCAGAATGCCTTTCTGATAGGCATGCTTTAGTTTGGAATGGGATAATTCAGACCAAGGATTTTGGGAACAGTTTGCTTGGCTGTAGCGAGGGGGTCATAGGAAGGTTCCAGAGTAGATGATTGTAGGGAGACTAACCTTCAAGGAGTCTAGTGAAAGTCTAGATAAGTGACCATTATTTGTAGGAAAGCCCAGTGTTATGATGCAGGCAATCATTTTGGCAAAGACACAGAAGATGGCATCACCAGGGCCTGGCTGCTCGCAATGGTCAGAAATCCAGATAGGCTTGAGATGCTGAGGTGGGCAGATCACAAGGTCACGAGGCTGAGACCAGCCTGGTCAACATAGTGAAACCCTGTCTCTACTGAAAGCACAAAAATTAGCCGGGCATGGTGGCACGCACCTGTATTCCCAGCTACTTGGGAGGCTGAGGCACGAGAATCTCTTGAACCCAGGAGGCAAAGGTTGCAGTGAGCCAAGATTGCACCAGCCTGTGTGACAGAGTGAGACTCAGTCTCAAAAAATTAAAATAAATTAAAAAAGGTTAAGTACCCAAAAAATAGAACCTTAAAAAAATGACTTTATCTTAATTTCTGCCTCTAATACTTCTAAACCAGAATAAATACGAAATGGAAATAAACATTTTTATAAATATTTCCAAGTAGCTGGGATTACAGGTATATACCACCACAGCCACCTGATTTTTATGTTTTTAGTAGAGATGGAGTTTCACCTTGATGGCCAGGGTGGTCTCAAACTCCTGGCTTCAAGTGATCCACCCATTTCAGCCTCCCAAAGTGCTGGGATTATAGGCATAAGCCACCGTGCCCAGCCGGGGACTTAATCTTTATTGCAATCAATAGAACATACTGTTGTAGAACATAATTATTTTGTAAAATTAAAATACAATGTATTAGAAAGTAGAACTCATGGACTTTTAAGTGATAAAGGCCAATCTTTTGGAGGAATTTAAAACAGTGGGTTCCAAATGCCACTCCATGATCTAGTGCCATAATAACACTCTCGTATTTTGAAGAATTTGTTTAATAATACAAATTATTGCTCCCTTGTAACTACCCATCCAAAGACACTCTCATTCAGTAGCTCCAAAAGATTTAGGCATTTGGTTGTGTCATTTTATGTCATACCCCTTTCTAAGAATCCCTCCCTAAAGATGTGGCTTACCGCCTTTCTAAAGTCGATTTCTTCATATGGGTTCTAAATACTGTGTGTTCTTACTCCAGGATCTCTTTCCTCCCACTCGCATCTCCCCTGCCTCAGTTAGGTTATGGTTTTGTTTCCCTTTTACTTTACATTCTCATAAGCCATTAACTCCCTCAAATGTTCACAAGTCTCCCATTTTTTAAACAAATTAACATTTTGCCTCTATTCCTTTTCTAGCTATTATTTTATTCCTGTATAATTTATTGTGCCCATTTTTTCTCAGCTAAGTGGTTAAAACATCCTTCCTCCATTTCCTTGATGTCCAGCCTTCTGGCTTCTTTCCTAACTCTTTCATGCCAAATCCAGAGACAGTTTTTCATTCTCCTCTACTCTTCTGCTGCTGTTTCTCCTTTCTTCTTGAAACTTCTTTCTTTGCTTGGCTCCCATGGCATCCTACCATCCTGGCTCTTTTCTTAGCCTTTTAGATATATCTTTTCTGCCTTAGTCTCTCAATAAGGTTTCTTTCCCTGTAATGAGGACCACCAGAGAGCTAAACCCTGTAATGAGTAAACCAACCAGAGAGTGCTTCTCCTCCATAGATCATTCTCTGAGATCATCCATTCTTCTAACTTCTGTTGAGATAACTCACAAATCCTTATCACCGATTCTTATTCCTGATATTTTACCCATGTCACTATTATTTGATATTTACTCTTAAATTTCTCAAAACCAGAATCAAAATGCTGAAAAAATAACAATGATATCTTCTTTGCCAAATAGATGCTTTTCCAGAAATAGCAGACTCTATTATTATTTATAATCTACCTACTAAGTAATTTATATTTATAATCTAACTAAGTAATTTTGAGATTTTTTAATGTATTTTTAAAAAATACATGAAATCCAAAAAATAAACTTAGTTCGTATCATGAAGAGGAGAGGTAAGTATAACAGAAATGACTTTTGTTAACCAATCTTTTAAAATGCTTTCTGAAAATACAAAAAAATATTTTACAACATCTACAAAAATATATATGAAAACAGTGTATACAAGTATTCAAAAAAGTAAATTTATTTATACACGTTTTCAGCAAATCACGAACTGAATGGCATTTTCCTATATCACTTGTTTTTTTTTTTTTTTTTTTTTTTTTTAAACATATTCTGAGTATCAAGATGTGCATAATAATATAAAATTAGATGTGTTATTTTATTAAAGAAAAAACCATTAAAATCTCTTAAGCTAAATTATAAATTCTCATTTTATCAATTTTAATAATGTTAAAATGTAAATTTTGATTGAGACACAAAATATATTAAATGTGGCATTCCAAAGTCAGGTGCTGGACCAAGATTGCAATTTTCAAAAGAAGTATCTAAAAACCATATAATTCTTAAACCCCATATTATGCCAGATCAATATTACTGGCATAATAAACATAATAAAAATTGAGAGCAGATTTTTGCAGAGCTTCTGTGCATGATAAACCTACAAACCCCAATATAAGGGAGAGGTTTGTAGGTGCCTGACCCTTACCTTTCAGTTTAATATATGACCCTCAAGGTTTCAAAGTGATATGGTGAAATGGCATCTGACTTTTGCCTGGAAAATCTAAAAAATGAGAGGGTGACTATTCAATTGCTCTGATGGAGAGAGCTGTGATAGAATCAGCCTATACTCCCAGAGTTTCTTTGGTCAAAGCATGTATATTTGCTGTGGGCCACATGTGGTCATGTTTGAGAGAGTGCTGATGTGGGGTCATCTTAAGTCTGATCCAGAAGAGCCACCTGAAGAGAAAACAAGGCCTCAGAAGAAATTGTGTCACCAGATGCACATAGATTGAAGAAGGAATAAGTAGCTAGTTAGAATCAAGGTATGTTTCTCTTTGTTAAAAAAACAGAAGGCGAGTGAGTCAAAAGGTGAAGGAGAGGGTGCCCATAAGATAGTGAATCAGCTTTAAACACAAGTCCAACAATAGCAGTCAGGTAAAAATTTTCTTGTTCTTTTACCTCTTCTTCACCACTGCAACCCTAGATGGGTCAGAACACTGGTGAGAACGGGTAAAAGTACAGGATGGGAGAGAGAAACAGCTGGCCTTGTCCTCCTTCCTCACACTGGGGCAACTGGCCTGCAATAACAGAAGAAGCCTCACCTTTAAATCAAGGTTGTAGTTTTGATTATTACACTGAATTGCCAGACATATTAAGTAGTGGATTGAAACTGTGTTTGTACTTTAAAACAATAGGGCACTCTATACCTAAAAGTGACCTGGAAAGTCATGAGACATAAATGAAATTCATCCACGTGTAAGGGGAAGTTGGGCTAACTGACATGCACACACTGAATACGCACTACAATTTGTGTTTGTCTTCATAGAAAGGCTATATACTCAGACATGTATACACACACATATGATGCAAAATGCATACAAAACTATATCATGGTGTTAATTATTCAAATTTCATTTAGTAAATTATGTAATTCAAAACTGAATAAACACACCATAAAAATATAATGCTATGATATTTCAAGAAAATCCACAACTAGAAAATTCTCTTAAATTATGAGAATTTGTAAGACGACTTATTTTTACCAACTGTTCCTTTATTACAAATAAAAAGAAATTAAACTTGGGATGCAGTGAATAGATTATGTTGATTGATGAAATGAATACATTAAAGTTTTATTTTAACATAATATTTGTGAAGGCAAGTCCTGAAATTAATAAGCAAAGCTAAAGAGTACTTAAAAAAAAGATTTAAAATAACTTACATAAGCAGTACAACAAAGGCATGCATGTGAAAGATATTATAAAGAATCAGGTTTATTCTTGCTTTTAAGAACCCTCAGCTCCCCTATCCAGTCAAGGATATCTGCTTTCTTATCCATCTCAGCAAAAAGATTTATAATTCCATCACAGGGCCTAATTTTCTTTTACAAAGTCTGTGGTATTCACTGCAATAGACTATGGAAACAATTCATTACACAGGCTTACAGTTAGACTTGTTTATATTACCCATACTTACAAGAATGAATTTGGAGGAGATGCAAAATAAAAAGGCAAATCATAGCCAAATTGAGAGTTAACCATTCAAAACACTGAAAGCTGTAAACTTATAATTTTATCAACAATTATATACGTTAGGAAAAAAATTCCTTTCCATATCACATTTTAAACACCAAGTAATCCTACTCTACTGAATTATTTTTGTAACAAGTCTACAGAGGGTTTTACCTTACAATTATAACTTTTACAGATGTAACAATTTTTTGGTAGCTAATCCTTTCCTCTTATGTTGAACAAGCTTGTAGTAATACCTTTGACTCCTTCTCAGTATTTACATATAGCCAGTACTGTCCTTAATCTTTCTCTTTTCTCCATTTGCTTTCCTATTTATCTTTGTGTTTTCCATTGGCATTTTCAACTCAGAGGACAAGAACATCTGCGTGAATGTTTTTCTTCCCCTCTGTAAATTCCTCAATGAACAGGAACAATATCATATTCTTATTTGTAAACCTCACTACTCTTAGCTCAATGTTTTGCACATATTATATTCCCAAAGCATATTTGATGACTTACTCTAAGATGAGAGGGCCTTTGCTAACCTGAATCACAGTCCTTAAGGATAGCTCTCTGCTGCCAGTCAGATTTTCCACTGCTTATATGCCTACCTAGAATTCTTTTTCTTTTTCTTCTTGTGTTTTGAGACTAAGTTTTGCTCTGTCACCCAAACTGGAGTGCAGTGGCACGACCTTGGCTCACTGTAACCGCCACCTCCTGGGTTCAAGCAATTCTCTTTCATATAGCTGTGTATGACAGACCCACTACTAACATTTTACTAATGAGCAAAAGCTGCAAGCATGCCCCTTGAAACTGGAACAAGAGAAGAATCCCCATTCTCATCACTTCTGTTCAACATAGTATTGGAAGTCCTGGCCAGAGCAGTCAGGCAAGAGAAAGACATAAAAGGCATCCACATTAGAAGAGAGGAAGTCAAACTATTCCGTTTTACAGACCATATGATTCTATTCCTGGAAAATCCTACAGTCTCTACCCAAAAACTCCTTGAGCTGATAAACAGATTCTGGAATCAGAATACAAAATCAGTGTACAAAAATCAGCAGCCTTCCTATATACCAATGACATACAAGTTGGGAACCCAATAAAGAATTTAATCTCATTCCCAATAGCCAAAAGAAAATAAAGTACCTAGGAATACAGCTAACTACAGAGGTTAAAGGTTTCTGCAATGAGAATTACAAAACACTGCTGAAAGGAATGAGAGATGACAGAAACAAAGGAAAAACATTTCATACTCATGGATAGGAAGAATCAGTATTGTTAAAATGGCCCTACTGCCCAAAGCAATTTACAGATTCAATGCTGTTTATATCAAGCTACCAATGACATTCTTCACAGAGTTAGAGAAACTATTTTAAAATTCATATGGAACAACAACAATAAAAAGCTTCAATAACCAAGGCAACCCTAAGCAAAAAGAAATGATGGAGGCATTTTACTGCCTAACTTTATACTACAAAATTAGAGTAACCAAAACAGCATGATACTGTTACAGACACATAGAGCAATGGAACAGAATAGAGAGCCCAGAAATAATGCCATATACCTACAACCATATTATCGTCAAAAATGTTGATAAAAACAAGCAATGGAGAAAGGACTTCTCATTCAATAAATGGAAGATATGAACCAAGACACTTTCCTTACACCAATATACAAAAATAACTCAAGATGGATTAAAGTCTTAAATGTAAAACCTGTAATTATAAAAACCATGGAAGGTAACCTAGGAAATAACATTCTGGACACAGGCCCTAAATATTTCATGACTTAGATGCCAAAAGCAGTTGCAATAAAAACAGAAATTGACAAATGAGACCTAATTACATGAAAGAGCTTCTGCACAGCAAAAGTAACCATTAGCAGAGTAAATAGACCAACTTCAGGGTGGGAGAAAAATATTTGTAAGCTACACATCTGACAAGGTTCTTATATCGTGAATCTATAAAGAACTTGAACAAATTAACAAGCAAGAAAACCCCAAACAATCTCACGAAAAAGCGGGCAAAGGACAGGAACAAATACTTTTCTAAAGAAGACTTACATGTGGCCAAGAAGAATGTGAAAAAGTGCTCAACATACAAATCATTAGAGAAACAATAATCAACAACCACAGTGAGATACCATCTTATACCAGTCAGAATAGCTATCATTAAAAAGTCAAAAAAAATGACACATGGTGGCAAGGTTGTAGAGAAAAGGGAATGTTTATACACTACTGGTGGGAATGTAAATTAGTTCAGCCATTGTTAAAAGCAGTTTGGTGATTTCTGAAAGAACTTAAAAAATAACTACCATTCAACTCAGCAATTCCGTTATTGGGTATATACCAAAAAGGAAAAGAAATCATTCTGCAAAAAAGAAAACGCACTTGTATGTTTATTTCAGTACTTCCACAATTGCAAAGACATGGAATCACCATAAATGCCCAACAGTGGTAGACTGGAGAAAGAAAATGTGGTACATATGCACTATGAAATACTACACAGCCAAAAAAAAAAAAAAAATGGATGAGATCATGTCCTTTGCAGTAATATGGATGGAGCTGGAGTTCAGTATCCTAAGCAAAATAACATAGGAGCAGAATACCAAATACTGCATGTTCTGACTTATAAGTGGGAGCTAAACACTGAGTAGGCATGGACGCAAAGAAGAGAACAACACACACCCAGGCCTACTTGATGGCAGAGGGAGGGAGGACATGATGATTGAAAACTACTTAAGAGGTACTATGCCTATTACCTGGATGACACAATAATCTGTATAATAAATGCTCATGACATGCAATTTACCTATATAATACACCTGCACATGTACCCAGAACCTAAAATAAAAGTTTGTAAGAAATAAATAAAAAATAAAATGAAGATATATTTGCTAAGGGATATTTTTATTTTGGAGCTAAGTATATTAATAGGTATGTGATGCATATTAACTAGCATAATCTGAGAAATTTGTAAAGGAAAATATCATCTCGCTAAGCGATTAGATCTCTGCCAAAAATAAATTTACAGTTGTCATAAGAACTGAAAATTTATGTGGTTTATATGTAGAAGGCTTACAAAATCACTATGATTTTCATTCAGATTAGTGTGTGATTTTTTTCAGTAGAAAACATCGTTTATGATAGCAACATGAACCACTGCTAAGAATTCAATGCATTGTAAACATAGACACATTACAGTCATAGAAACATGTACACTGTGAAGGATAAGTAGATATTTATCAAATTATATATATATGATACATATACGTATCAGCATATTTGTGTGTATATATGTAAAACATTGTAACCATGGCCACCACCTTTAGTAAAGGTGCATGGTGATATGAATGCTTATAATAGGGAATTATCTAGTCAGAAAAGTTAGGAAAAGCTTTCCTGAACAACTGATGCTTGAACTCCAACATGTGGGATGATGTGTTAGAGTTGGCTGATGAGTGAGAGTATCCTTACAGGGAGAGCTCTTGTAGCAGAAGGAAAAGCAGATGAAATAATTGTCTTCATACTTAGAATTTAATTTTAAATTTTACTGATATTTGTGTTAATATCATTGTCTAATACTGTTCTTTTACATAAGCCTTAATGGAGACCACCCAATTGGTTCCTTCAAAAAATGTATGTTAATTCATGTTAGGGACCTATAGTAGATGTCATAAAACTTAGGATTAATTTAAACATTACACCTGTTTAAAATTACAGCTTAGTAACCTCAGTCACTTGTATTATATTAAAATGGGAAGATACACAGAGTTAGAAGTCAGGTTAAAGGTCATGTAACTCAAATTGTATGCTGAGTGTTGAGGAAAGAAAACTTGGATGTTCTCTATGTTTATTTGGGGCATTCAGAATGGCATGTAGTCCTGAATACATTTAAAAAATTAAATAAGAGTTTATCAGTTGTCTAATTTAACATGTTTAGATTCATTTTCCTGTCTGATAACAATTGTTTGTTTTTATATTTAGTATACTTTGAAAAATCACAGACTTCACATTTATATGTAAGCATTCTAAAAAGACACAAAAAGCACATGAATTTAGAGTTTAAACTTTGAGGACTTCTGCCAAGATG
Source organism: Sapajus apella (assembly GCF_009761245.1). Taxonomy (NCBI): domain Eukaryota; kingdom Metazoa; phylum Chordata; class Mammalia; order Primates; family Cebidae; genus Sapajus; species Sapajus apella. The sequence goes on from NW_022437005.1 coordinate 1,182,599, forward strand.
GACAAATAGGAAGAGCTCCAGAGCGCATTTCCCAGTGAGAGAGATGCAGAGGGCTAGCAATCTCCGCATTTCCAACCAAGGTACCAGGTTCATTTCAATGGGACTGGTTGGACAGTGGGTGTAGCCCAAGGAGGGCGAACCGAGGCAGGGTGGGTTGCTGTCCCACCTGGGAAGTGCAACTGGCCTGAGGATCAGGGACTTTACCCACTCGGCACTCAGGTTCAGATGCCGTGCTTCTCCCATGGACCCTGCAACCGACAGTCCAGGAGAACAAGGCTGGGCTGAAAAGCACCGCAAGTTACCAACACAGATCTGAGTGACAGTGCCAGCTGGCCCAATGCCACAAGTTGGTACAGATCTGGGCAGAAGTTTTGACTAGTGCCGAGAGTGCCTGCGAGATGGATCTCCCCGCCCCCCAGAGAGAGGGAGAGCTGAAAGCAGGGAGACAGGTGACACTGCTTGGTAGATCCCACCCCCACAAAGAGCAGCAAACTGAAGCGCTCTTGCTTGAGAGTTTCACAGCTAGCACATCAGTTCGGGCTTGACCTGGGAGGGTTGAGCTCAGTGAGGGAAGGGTATCTGCCTTTGCGAAGGCAGGTCTAATCTCACCTGTGTAAACAAAAGCCAGAGGAAGCCTACACAGCAGCTGGGCTGAGTCTGAAGAAGCCCAGCAGTGCCTCTGCAGGCAGACAAGGGACAGAATGCCTCCTCAAACATCTCCCTGACCCCTAAATAACAAAAAAAAAAAAAAAAAAAAAAAAAAAAAAGCCTCATACAGGAGAGCGGGAACCCTTCTGGGATGAAACTACCAGAGGAAAGATCAGGCAACAATTCTCATTGCTCCACAGCTCCCACGGATGATTTCCAGGCAAGCAAGGTTGGGAGTGGCCCTCCAGCAGTCCTACAGCAGAGGGGCCTGAGTGTTAAAAGGAAAACTAAAAAACAGAAAAAAATAGTTTCAACATCAACAGAAAGGACATCCACTCAGAGACCCCATCTGAAATTACCAACTTGAAAGACTAAAGGTAGTTAAATCCATTAAGACGGGAAGAAACCAGCACAAAAAGGATGAAATCATCAAAGACCAGAACACCTCTCCTCCTACAAGGGAATCACAACTCCTCATCAGCAAGGGAGCAAAACAGGATGGAGAATGAGTTTGATGAATTGACAGAAGCAGGCTTCAAAGGTGGGTAATAAAATTCTCTGAGCTAAAGGAACATGTTCTAACCCAATGCAAAGAAACTGAAAACTGTGAAAAAAGGTTAGATGAAATGCTAACTACAATAACCAGCTTAGAGAAAAACATAAATGACTTGGTGGAGCTGAAAAACACAATACAAGAACTTTGTGAAGCATACACAAGTTTTAATAGCTGAATCGATCAAGTGGAAGAAAGATATCAGAGATTGAAAATCAACTCAATGAAATAAAACGAAAAGTCAAGATTAGAGAAAAAAGAGTGAAAAGAAATGAACAAATCCTCCAAGAAATATGGGATTATGTGAAAAGGCCTAATTTACACTTAATTGGTGTAGCTGAATATGACAAGGAGAATGAATCCAAGTTGGAAAACACTCTTCAGGATATTATCCAGGAGAACTACCCCAACCTAGCAAAGGAAGCCAATATTCAAGTCCAGAAAATACAGAGAACACCACAAAGAACTCCTCAAGAAGAGCAACCCCAAGACACATAATCATCAGATTCACCAGGGTTGAAATGAAGGAAGAAAATGCTAAGGGCAGCCAGAGAGGAAGGTCAGGTAACCCACAAAGGGAAGACTAACAGACTCACAGTGGATCTCTTGGCAGAAACCCTACAAGCCAGAAAAGAGTGGGGGGCCAATATTCAACATCCTTAAAGAAAAGAACTTTAAACCCAGAATTTAATACCCAGCCAAACTAAGCTTATAAGTGAAGAAGAAATAAAATTCTTTATGGACAAGCAAATGCTGAGAGATTTCATCACCACCAGACCTACTTTAGAAGAGCTCCTGAAGGAAGCACTAAACATGGAAAGGAACAACCAATACCAGCCACTCGAAAAATGTACCAAATTGTTAAGACAATGACGTAATGAAGAAACTGTGTCAACTAATGGGCAAAGCAACGAGTCAGTAACAAAATGGCAGGATCAAACTCACACATAACAATATTAACGTTAAGTGTAAATGGCCTAAATGTCCCAATCAAAAAGAGACAGAATGGCAAACTGGATAAAAACTCAAGACCCATCCATGTGCTGTATTCAGGAGACCCATCACATGTGCAAAGACACATATAGACTGAAAATAAAGGTAGGGAAGAAGATTTACCAAGCAAATGGAGAGCATAAAAAAAGGAGGAGTTGCAATCCTAGTCTCTGATAAAATGGACTTTAAACGAACAAAGATCAAAAGAGACAACAAAGGGCATTGTATAATGGTAAAAGGATCAATGCAACAAGAAGAGCTAATGATCCTAAATATATATGGACCCAATACAGGAGCACCCAGATGCATAAAGCAAGTTCTTAACAACCTACAAAGAGACTTAGACTCCCATACAATAATAGTGGGAGACTTTAACACTCCACTGTCAATATTAGATCAATGAGACAGAAAATTAACAAGGATATGCAGGATTTGAACACAGATCTGTACCAAATGGACCTAATAGAAATGTACAGAACTCTTCAGCCCAAATCCACAGAATAAACATTCTTCTCAGCATCACATTGCACTTACTCTAAAATTAACCACATCACTGGAAGTAAATCAGTCCTCAGCAAATGCAAAGAAACCAGAAATCATAAAAAATAGTCTATCAGACCATAGTGCAATCAAATTAGAACTCAGGATTAAGAAACTCACTCAAAACTGCACAACTACGTGGAAACTGAACAACTTGTTACTGAATGATGAATGGATAAACAATAAAATGAAGGCAGAAGTAAAGATGTTCTTTGAAACCAATGAGAATGAAGACACAAGGTACCAGAATCTCTGGGACACATTTAAAGCAGTGTCTAGAGGAAAATTTATAGCAATAAATGCCCACATGAGAAGCAAGGAAAGATCTAAAATCAACACCCTATCATCAAAATTGAAAGAGCTAGAGGAGCAAGATCAAAAACACTCAAAAGCTAGCAGAAGACAAGAAATAACTAAGATCAGAGCAGGCCTGAAGGAGATAGAGACATAAAAAACCCTACAAGAAGTCAATAAATCCAGGAGCTGTTTTTTGAAAAGATCAACGAAATAGACAAACTGCTAGCCAGACTAATAAAAAGGAAAAGAGAGAAGAATCAAATAGATGCGATAAAAAATGATAAAGGGGATATCACCACTGATTCCACAGAAGTACAAACTACCATCAGAGATTACTACAAACAACTCTGCACACATAAACCAGTAAATCTGGAAGAAATGGATAAATTCCTGGACACTTGCACTCCCCCAAGACTAAACCAGGAAGAAGTTGAAACTCTGAATAGACCAATAACAAGGGCTGAAGTTGAAGCAGCAATTAACAGCCAACCAAAAAAAGTCCAGGTCCAGACGAGTTCACAGCCGAATTCTACCAGATGTACAACGAGGAGCTGGTATCATTTATTCTGAATCTACTCCAACCAATACAAAAAGAGAGAATCCTCCCTAACTCATTTTGTGAGACCAACATCATCCTGATACCAAAAACTTGGCAGAGACACAACTGAAAAAGAAAACTTCAGGCAATACCCATGATGAACATAGATGCAAAAATCTCCAATACAATACTGGCAAAGTGAATGCAACAGCACATCAAAAAGCTTATCCATCATGATCAAGTAGGCTTCATCCCAGGGATGCGAGGCTGATTCAACATATGCAAATCTATGAATGTAATCCATCACATAAACAGAACCAAAGACAAAAACCACATGATTATCTCAATAGATGCAGAGAAGGCCTTTGACAAAATTCAATAGCGCTTTATGCTAAAATTCTCAATAAACTAGGTATTGATGGAACATATCTCAAAACAATAAAAGCTATTTAGGACAAACCCACAGCCAATATCATACTGAATGGGCAATATCTGGAAGCATTCCCTTTGAAAACTAGTACTAGACAAGGATGCCCTCTCTCAACACTCCTATTCAATATAGTACTGGAAGTTCTAGCTAGAGCAATCAGGCAAGAAAAAGAAATAAAGGGTATTCATTTAGGAAAGGAGGAATTCAAATTGTCTTTATTTGTAGACGACATGATTGTATATTTAGAAGACCCCATCATCTCAGCCCCAAATCTTCTGAAACTCATAAGCAAAGCAACTTCAGCAAAGTCTCAGGATACAAAATCAATGTGCAGAAATCACAAGTATTTCTATACACCAATATCAGACTTAAAGAGACCCATATCAAGAGTGAACTCCCATTCACAGTTGCTACAAGAGAATAAAATACCTAGGAGTAAAACTAACAGAGGATGTAAAGGATCTCTTCAAGGAGAACTATAAACCACTGCTCAAGGAATTAAGAGAGGATACAAACAGATGGAAAAACATTCCATGCTCATGGTTAGGAAGAATCAATATCGTGAAAATGGTCATACTACCCAGAGTAATTTATGGATTCAATGCTATCCTATCAAGCTACCAGTGACCTTCTTCACAGAACTGGAAAAAAACAACTTTAAACTTCATATGGAACCAAGAGACCCCACATAGCCAAGACAATCCTAAGCAAAAGAACAAAGCTGGAGGCATCACACTACCTGACTTCAAACTATATTACAAGGCTACAGTAATCAAAACAACATGGTACTGGTACCAAAACAGAGATATAGACCAGTGGAACAGAACAGAGGCCTCAGAGGCAACACCACACATCTACAACCATCTGATCTTTGCCAAACCTGACAAAAATAAGCAATGGGGAAAGAATTCCCTCTTTAATAAATAGTGTTGGAAAACCAGCTAGCCATGTACAGAAAGCTGAAACTGGACCCATTCCTTACACCTTACACTAAAATTAACTCTAGATGGATTAAAGATTTAAACATAAGACCTAACACTATAAAAACCCTAGAAGAAAACCTAGGCAATCCCATTCAGGGCATAGGCATAGGCAAAGACTTCATGACTAAAACACCAAAAGCAATGGCAACGAAAGCCAAAATAAACAATTGGGACCTAATTAAACTTAAGAGTTTCTGCACAGCAAAAGAAACAATCATTAGAGTGAACTGGCAACCAACAGAATGGGAAAAAAGTTTTGCAAACTACCCATCTGACAAAGGCCTACTATCCAGAATCTACAAAGAACTAAAGCATATTTACAAGAATAAAACCAACAAACCCATTCAAAAGTGGGCCAAGGGCATGAACAGACGTTGTTCAAAAGACATTTATGAGGCCAACATATGAAAAACTGCTCATCATCACTGGTCATCAGAGACATGCAAATCAAAACCACACTGAGATACCATCTCACACCACTTAGAATGGCGATCATTAAAAGTTCTGGAGACAATAGATGCTGGAGATGATTGGAGAAAAATGAACACTTTTACACTGTTGATGGGAGTGTAAATTACTTCAACCATTGTGGAAGACAGTGTGGCAATTCCTCAGGAACCTAGAAATGGAAATTCCATTTGACCCAGCAATCCCATTACTGGGCATATATCCAAAGGAATATAAATCATTCTATTATAAAGACACATGCACACGTATGTTCATTGCAGCACTGTTTACAATAGCAAAGACCTGGAACCAATCCAAATGCCCATCAGTGATAGACTGGACAAGGAAAATGTGGCACATATACACTATTAGTACTATGCAGCCATAAAAAAGGATGAGTTCTTGTCCTTTTTAGATATATGGATGAATCTGGAAACCATCATTCTCCACCTACTGGCACAAGAACAGAAAACCAAACACCACATGTTCTCACTCATAGGCAGGTGTTGAACAATGAGAACACATGGACACAGGGAGGGGAACATCACACACTGGGGTCTGTTGGGTAGCAGGTTCTAGGGGAGGGACAGCGGGGTGCGGGGAAATTGGAGAGGGATAACACTGGGAGAAATGCCTTATGTAGGTGATGGGGGGGATTAAGACAGCAAACCACCATGGCATGTGTGTGTTTCTGCAACAGTCCTGCAAGATCTGCACATGTGCCCCAGAACTGAAAGTACAATTTAAAAAAAAAGAATTTAAATTTGAGAATTACTCTTGCCATTTCCTGCACATACAGTATTTGAAAATGCATATGACCTTGCATTTAAGTAATATTAGATCCGAATGATCTTTCCACATGGAATATTCATATGCCTACAGAAGTATACATATCTACTCTAGAGATAGTGAACATAGGTCAGAAAGCGACTCTGGACCACATATATGCACAGCATAAATAAATTCTCACATTGAGGAAATTTTATTTATTTGAATTTTAAAATTGTTCTGTTGGATTACAGATATCATTTAGGTGTTAATTACCCAATTATTTTCCTTTAAAAATAATAAATGTAATTTCTGTCACAGAAAACTAGAAAACAGACCTCTATTTATTCTCATGTACTACCAACTTAAATTTTACATAATTTCTAAGTCCAAAGTCAAATTGCATACCTTTTCTATTCTGAGCAAATAAAATCAATGTAAAAATTACTTTAAATTCAAAAAACATGAGCTTATACAGTTTTTATTATTATCACATCCCTAATATGCAGAGCTTTTCAGAAAAAAGGATTTTCATCCATTATTCTAAATTATTAATTTGTTAAACAGATACTATCACTTAAAAGCAGCCTCTTCCCATCTTTTTTTCACTAATTACTTTTAGCAAGATCATAATACTTTCTTAAATTGAAGAAACGATTCATGACCCCAAATACAGTGCACTGGCCTTCACACATAGTTATTATATGTTTTGGCTCATCATGGGCCATCTTTGGAGATATGCTTGAGGACTCCTCTTTAGCTCTCAAGTCTACAGATCAGCTTTTCAGTTCATTGTGTTAACTGAATTTTACATACGGACTATAAACTGAATGTGTTGAGATAAAATTTGTCAGCTTTTATGCTCTTTTGCATAGGGTGAATACTAATCTTCACATTCTTATACATGTAGTTCAAAACAAAGTGAAATTAACTGGTAGTTTAATAACTCATTGCCTTATGCCTTTTTAGCTGACCATTTGACTGTTTCTCTCCAGTCTTGCTTTTTCATCTGCAAGTTTACTATAATGTTTACTATAGCAAATGGTTAATTTGATTGAAAACATCTGCCTAAACTATGTCAGTAAAGCTTTTTTCCCCTTTTTGGGCTAGACACCATTATTCCATATATATAATTATTCCATTATTTTCTCTTCTTCATGAAATCAGACTAAGATTCATGATAGACATCCTGGTATTGCCTGTAAGGAAAACACAGCTCAGTTATTCATTTTGGCTAAAAGCCCCTTGGGATTTCTGACATTGGGAAAATTATAGATGTAGTAGAGAAACTGTTGGGAGTAGTGAAGAACTTAACTCTTTAATGGGTAGCTTATCCCAATTCACTGCTTTCATGGGAAACCAAGGCTGTTTTGAGCAACATGTGATAGAAAATGGGAAGACATATTCTGTCATTTGGCACCTGACAGTAAATTACATATCTCTTTTCCTTAGTGTACATGTTAGGAAAATTAGCAAGCATTTATAAGCTCATGGAAACTGCACTTCTACATAAGATCTCTTAGCAAGTCTGTAATGGTCAGTTCTTTGGCAGCATATGCTAGACAGGGCCAGGGCAAAAACTACACCTACTTAGACATTTTGCTGTCTACACATCTTATTGAAGACCAAATTAGACAGTAAGGAGGTGGTGAGTCCTTACTGGAACATCTAAAGGTAATCATCAAAGACATGTACTGAACATTACTATGTCTAGGCTTCTTTCTAAGTGCATTTTAGGTGCCATCTCATTTACTTTTCACAGCTCTCTGAAATACTAATATTGTCTCAATTTTGTAGCTGGGGAAACTCTCAGAGATAAAGGTTAGGAAACTTTGCTCAAGGTAACACAGAAGAATGACAGAACCAGGATTTGAATGCAAATATCCTGGCCCATGACATCTCTTAACCATTGTGTTAAGTTGCCTCTGAGGCTGTCAGTGAACTCAGATGCTGGAATGTTAGGTCGAATGAGGGAACTTGAAAGTGAACTTCAAAATTATCCAGTTATTTTCTTGGGGTGACATTAAAGAAAAAAACCATATCGAGTAGTGAGCAGAAGAAGAGGTGTCATGAAGCATGTTTGTCTAGTGTGTCAATATGTAGATGGCCAACTCTGGAGGGAGGTGTGACATCATGGTGTTCAGTCTGCATGTTATGAATGGATTTGGAACCTGGCATGAGGATCCACATTGAGCCCAGGGATGGATCTATACAGAACAAAGGCCTTAACCCAAGAACAAGTATGTCTTTTTTCTGGTCTCCTTTTAAAACACCTTCTAGGTATGGGCACATAACGTTGGCAGAGGTGTTCTCTCTAAAGCAGGTACAAGTGATGACTGCTGAGTGCTGGAGCCCTTGGGGCCATCACATTTTTAGCAGATAAATTACCCCTATGGCCTGAATAAATGGAATCTTGCCCATGCTCTGATGTTAGTTGGTTCTTTGTGAATCCTCAGTAAAAATGAAATAATCATGACATTTTAGGAAAAATTAACCCAGTTACCAGCCATAAGTACTAATATAATATTCTTGCAGCAGATAAAGCACTATGCACACAGTTGTTCAGTAAACATTTTGTTTTTTGAGCTTGATTTTCTTGCTTTCAGCCATTAAAGAATTTTTAACTCCTTATATTCTTCTTTCATGGGTAACCTAGAACTGCTTTTTGAGGGTGAATAGACTGAAACTAGGGTCTATTTTCATAAGCCAACACTTTCATATGCTTTTGTATATGGTATTAAAACATTTAATCCTCACATCAACTATGGAAATTAAAGTATAATCATTCCCATTCTTCAGTGGAGGAACATGAAGCCCAGAGAGCATGAGTAACTTACACAGAGTTGCATAGTTAGTAAGCATTAAATCCAGCATTAGAACCCAGTTGTGAGGAGCTCCCAACCCATTGCTTATTTTATTTCATCTGCAAGTATTGTGAAATATACAACTTTAACATTTCAAAGAGCAGAATTAGAGAATCTGCCCGCTCCCTTTAGAATAGCAGAGGGGTATTCCAAGGTCATTAGAGAGCTGGCCTCGAGCAGTTAATGGTGTAACTTCTACCAAAACCAAAGGAGAGACTGGATCGTTTTCCTGTTCACACTGCCATCACCACTACCCCTAAAGTATACTGACATACTTTATCCAGAGAGTTGAAAATTCACAGACACCATTCCATTTCTCTCATTCCTTCCAAGCTGATGTGGCTTAGATCCAAGCAAGCTCCCCATGCTTCCCTTAATTCCAAGGGTTGTTATCTCAGGTTCTGCACATCTAACAAAGTAGATATAGTATTTAAAATATTGTTTTATCTCAGGCTAACCTGTCCATAAAGGTATGGACAGTCATGTTGGTATAATTTATGAATGTAAAATTTTTCCTTAAACACAAATTCTAGCTTGCAATTATTCCTAACCACCATTTACTTCAAGGCCATATGAAATTAATCTTTTACATGTGATTTTCTGGAAAGTAAGTTTTTGCTTCTACCCAAGGGAGTACAACTTAACCTGTTCAGGGCTCATTATGTTTCCTCTAAGATCCCCAATCAGCCATTTGTAACACTTCATGGTGCTTCTCATGTAGGCATGCATTTGCTCTGAAGATAATCAGGATATCATCATCATCATCATCATCGTAGTGATTTCTATCCCTTTCTGCAGTACTTTGAAATAGTACTAGAATATTAGATTAGGATAATACAGGATGAAGTCTTCCCTGAATCAATCATGCTTGACTCTCTGCCTAGGAAATCCCTCCCTCTATTTAATGATGGAGAAAAATCCAGTCATCTCTGAGTCTAGCTCAAGTATCTCCATTCTGTGAAGCTTTTCCTGATTTTTCGTTTAAATTAGTCTGTTTTTCCTCTTCTTTGTACAGACTGTACCATGCCACCTCCTAGTTCTGCTGTTGATTACTTTTCTAGGTGGTCTCAACCTTCGAGAATGATAGACATTAAGGATACAAGGGTGAAACAGGTAGAACAACATGTAATTTATAATTTCCTTTATTTACTCTCGTTCTTTTTTTTTTGAGACGGAATTTCACTCATGTTACCCAGGCTGGAGTGCAATGGCGCGATCTCGGCTCACCGCAACCTCCGCCTCCTGGGTTCAGGCAATTCTCCTGCCTCAGCCTCCTGAGTAGCTGGGATTACAGGCACGCGCCACCATGCCCAGCTAATTTTTTGTATTTTTAGTAGAGACGGGGTTTCACCATGTTGACCAGGATGGTCTTGATCTCTTGAA